>NW_009199258.1:0-34208 GCF_000690835.1 Fulmarus glacialis | reverse complement strand
GTCATCTTTCGTAGCTAAAAGAAATAGTTTGAAGAGATGACATACAGATTTCACTCGCATTTCCCCGTGCCATTAAATTTTAATGATTCTGGCATGAATATTTCATCAAAGTACCTTCTGAATGGGCTTGGTTTGTCCTGGCAGCTAATACTCGGTATAGAGTCTGGGGGTTTTTTTGTGTGGTTTTTGGTGGGTTTTCTTTTCCTCTTAGGCGGTTTAGTGTAGGTAAGAAGTGTCAAACTGGATTAAGTGAGAAAAGGCAACTTCTTGTTGGTGATTCAGCGAAGGGATGCTGACTATAACTCTTTTCAGCTGCTTAGTGGAAGTCTGTGAAATGACCCTCAAATAAAATTCTGCTCTTTACTCTCCTGCCACAAGGTGGCTAAAAATGTTTTGAAAGCCCACAATATGCGAGTGCTAGAAACAATGCTAATACGTCTAACGGCCTTTCTGCAACGCAACACATGGCACGCAGGATTTATTGCACAGAAAATGGTGTAAGTCTTATTTATATGGAGCGATGTTCAGAAAATGTTTTTACCAAGTTTATTTCAATCGCTCCTCAGACGGGGTTGTCTGGGCTTGGCTTTGGGGTTGGTTTGGTTTTTTTTTTAATAGAAGGAGAAGTCGTTGCGCCCAGCCCATCCCACGCGAGCGACAGGGCCGCTGTGGAGCACAGCGGTGTGATGGGGAGCTCAGCGGCCGCCTGCCCGCAAAGCCACAGCTCTACCCGTACATCAGCCTCCCCGCTCTGCACAAACTGTGGCTGAAACTTCAGATTCCCACTCCATCTCCGTTTGTACCGCCTGCTGAATCCATCTACTCGAATGCTAAATCGGAAACACTTACCCAAACCTGGGTTAGCAAGGGTTGTGGTGGTGGTGGTTGAATTTTGTGGGTCCTGCACGAGGATGACGGATGTGTTGCTTTAAATCAGTAACGTTTCCGAATAGCTGGCTGCTGTGCCATCAGAAACACGTACTTCATTTTCACCGATTTCAGGAGGGGTAACACTCTTCCCTGCAAAGTTTTTGGAAGCTTATGTCCAGCTGTACAGTAGGGATGGAGCTTTTGTTTAATGGAAACGAAGCGTATCTTTTTCTTACAGATGCACCACCCGCTATTGAGCTTTTTATGTGCGTTTTAGGTTTCCCTTTTTATTTTTTAACTTATTAACTCTGACAAGTAACCTCTTGGTTGTGAGCAATTTAATTCACAATTCATTTTTCTGATTCAAAGTGAACACGAGTGCCCTAATCCCCTAATGGGAATTAATTGCATGTTTCAGTGCTTAACTCTGATCCTTTCTCAATCCCCACTGGGACAAGTTTCTTCCTGAAGGATCTGTGTTTGTTATTCAAAACACAATCTGAAAGGTAATGATTTTTCTTATAAAAGGGAGTCAGACCGACTGAATATTAATGCTCTTTTTATTGTGAGGGAATGAGTTGCATCCAAAAAAACTCATTTATGTCACGAAGGATAAATGACGCTGAAGTATATCTGATAAAAAACGGGAAAAAAATCAGCGCAGTCTTTTTTCCCTTAAGTGAAAGCTGTTTGCCAGTAAATAAAGGCACACACCATTTTTGGTTGGAAAACTGTATTCCGTTACAGAGAAAAACTGTTTACTTCACCAAGGGGGAAAGTGCTTTGCTACTGATTATTTTAAATGACACTTCTCTTGGCCAGCAGCGTACCCCTTTGGATAACTGACCTGATCTAACAGTCTATTAAAATAAGAGTAAATAGCAGCAAATACATTAAGTTTCTACTTCCCGTCTGCTTTTAAAGATTTTTCAAACTTGAAATACATTGTTTAATGACCCTCCTTCCAAAAGGAGGGGTGCCTGATGCTGGGTGCCTGGCGGGTAGCTGCCAGAGGGCCATGTCGGGTGACGGAGAGGCAGGCGCTGCCCAGTCAGTGACCGAGGGCAAAATGTGGGAAACCATCAAACAGTGCAGAACTGTTTCTGCCCTGCAGAAGTGATGGGGGATGAATGGGGCACAGCATGAAAAATAACCCAGGAACTATGAAGGTACCTTTTTTCCCCTTACCTTTCAGTAAAGCCAGCCTTTTATCCCATTTAAACCAATTTTGAGTGTTTTATGCTTACAGATAAATGTTGAACAACATCGTTCAGGGTCTGTTTTCAAGAGATGGCTAGCACATCTGCAAATGGGCTACTTCAGGCAGAGGTGGCTTAGCACTTTTGGGTATTTGGGAAAGATAGGAGCATGGTGTTACCTGGCCTTTCTGCCAGTTTTGTTAGCACTGAAATACCACTTTCCCCTGCCTCCACCCACCTCCAAGGTAAATAAATGGAAATAACATTTGTACGGCTCCCTTGGACAGGAAGGGTGAAGGGGCTTGTGAAGACCACAGTGCCTGGCCTTACCAGCTCCGCAAATGAGGTTTCTCACCTAAGATTTATCGGCAGCACCAAGGAGAGCCGTTGTCGTTCCCCTCCCCTGAAGGAGCAGGACAGACGCGCTTGGGACGTGGTCTCTCCCCGGAGCCACAGCTTGCTCGTCAGCACTTGTCAGTCAGTCAGCAAGCGGGACCTCAGCGCTGGGGTTACCGAAAATCCTTCTGCATGGCCGTGAAATGACTCAACGCCAGGTTAAACTTGCCCCGCTGACGTGCCTCACTTTGCTTGTAAGATCTGGCGTGAAAAGCTTTTCATCCCTCTTCGTGACAGACAGGTCCTCTCTTCGTCTCGGTGATGTGTGATGTCACAGTTTGTACGTCATTAGCTTGCTGCAGCTACGAGCATCATGCTGCTTGCTTTTCTTTTCCTTTTTTCCAGGTAGTGTGTGACGAAGTCCACCAGTCCAGGCTTTAAAAAACACCACCACACCTCAACAAGGGAAAACAAACTAACTGTGGCTTCACTCCTGCATGTTTTAATAATCAGATTTGACCTGGGCTAATAAATACAGTGGAGCAACATAGCAAGGTGTCTGGTAGCTGAGCTGAACCATGATTTGGTTGGGGTTTTTTGGTTGGGTTCCCCGCCCCCACCCCATAAAGGATGTGCTAAGTGGAGCTTGTTTCCATCAGTGTGAGAGAGAAAAAAAATAAATGAAGAAAGGCTCGGCGCTTTTCCCGAGGCTCAGGGATGCGTTGGTCGATGTTGTGGATTCCTTAGAGAAACCATGGGATGTAGTTTGATTACAACAAAGAACTGCAAGGGTGACTTTCTCCTGGTGTCCGTTTTTCGCTGTTGCAGTTTATGACTGAAAAGTTTAAAGAGATATTTGAATTTAGTATGATGTTTAAACGAGATGTAGGACTATGAGACCATTTTTGCACACACCTGAAGAGTCTTGCGTGTACAACGCGTCTTGGTACGGGTGCGGTTCTCCAGACCATTGGGCAAAGCAGCCACGTGGGTAACGTATGCCTTTGTCTTTCAGCTGCTTTTGCAGGTACGATGGCTCGTGTCTTCGTCTACGGCACGCTTAAGAAGGGCCAGCCCAACTACAAGCACATGATCAACACTGCCAAGGGGCTAGCGAAATTCCAAGGAAGGGGCCGCACGGTGGAGAAGTACCCGCTGGTGATTGCAGGAAAATACAACATTCCTTACATGCTGAACATCCCGGGAACAGGACACCACGTTGCTGGGGAGATTTACTCGGTTGACGACCAGATGCTGCAGTTCCTGGATGAGTTTGAAGGCTGCCCAGACACGTACCAGCGTACCCTGATGAGAATCGAGGTGGTGGAGTGGGAAGGGAAGGGCGGCGCGGGCGAGGCGCGGGCAGCAGCCGAGGGCGTCATGGAGTGCTTCGTGTACAGCACGACGACGTACCCGCCCGAGTGGGTCGGCCTCCCCTACCATGACAGTTACGACTCCTCGGGGAAACACGGCCTCTCCTACGTCCTACGCGAAAGCCGGGATTAGAAACGGGAGAGAACGCAGCCCGGCCGAAGTCGTAGTACTAAGCACGTGTCGATCGGTAACCTTTCCAGGAAAGCTGTAACACCTTCCTATTAAAACAGAGGATCTCCTGTAACCTTCCCAACCCGGGAGCCTTGGCGCTAGTGTTGAAGTCCCGTAGGCCCAGAGATGGGGACTCATCCCCGGCTAGTCAGTGTCCTCCTCGCCCCCGCTAACCTGCTGCGAGTAACTGGGTTCGCATGAGGCGTAAAATAACTGATCTCTGCACCTCGGTTTTGGGGACTAGTTATTTTCTCCATCCCCGCCCTTTGCCTCAGCGCATGACTGAGGTCAGTGAAAGGCAGAGGAACAGACTAATTGTCTTTTTTACCTGAATTGACAAATTTTCTTGTGTAGTTTTCCAAGGTGGGTGGAATAATAATGATACTATTACACTAATAGCTGAAAGTCGTTAAAAAAAAAAAAAAGTCTGCAAACAAAGTAAAGCACAACTCGCGTTTAATACTGACTTGTAATGGTTTAGTAGGTTACTGAATGTAAACAGGGAGAGATGACCATATAAATACTATGCGCTTCAAGACAAATATTAAATTGCTGGAGAAATAGATAAAATTTAAAGACTACTCTTGCTCTGTGTTGCAGTGTTTTCCTGAACTGGAAAAGAGTATTTTTAAAACATGTTTTATAAGGTACTGTGAAGAAATACTAAAAGAGCTAGAGAATTACATTTAAAATGGTATTTTTAATTTAGCATTCCAAGCACTTTAGGTACCACTTCAGTTCACTGAGTGACTGTGGGATTGCGGGGCTGGGGGAATGTTGGGGACCAGGAAAAGCAAACCTGGTTTCAGCTGCCCACCACGCTACAGCAGATGCAGCTGTGAGCGCTTACTATCAAGGCGATTTTTAGCCAAGCACTTCAATGCAGAACTTGCAACTATATGCAAACTAAATTTCCTATCGGGGAGGGGGAGATTTTATATACATTACAAAAATAACCAGAGGACCTTTATTGTGATTATTGCAACATTCAAACTGGGAAAGGAAAAAAGAAAAAAAAAAAAAAGATGGGAAGAAGACTATTGTCCCCCTGACCCAACCAACTGTGCTGGTTTCTGTACAATCTGGGAAAAATTGCGGCTTTCTTCTGTTACGCTACTGTGCCTTATATTTTCCTTCAACTGCAGCGTTTGGTACATATAGATTGTACAGTATACAAAGCTGCCAAAGGGATGTGAGCAGGGAACATATGTCGTGCCTTGAGCCAAAGTACGATTAAATGCAGTAAGGATACCATTAAGAACAATGTTGTACTTTGCTTCACTGCCAGTAGCCCTGTGATGGCCGGAGGAGATCCGGGGTAGAGAATCAGCCCAGGGATCCAGGGTAAGGAATCAACCTAAACTTTATCAGGAAGACACTGCTGCATCTCATTTAGAAAAACAGACAGAAAGCTTGTGTTGCTGCAGTAGGCAAATTAAGTAATTCTAAAGTAAAATAGTCATGTCTTGTCTCTTTACAATACTTCCCCCCCGCCCCCTTAGTTTAGGGCGACCTCCAGAAGCTGAACTGTGCTCCTTTTGGAAGGGGCAAGATGGCTTGCAGGAGATTTGTAGGAAGATCTGCAGGGTGTCTGCCTCAGTTTCTCCAATTCCAAAAGCATTAATTTTCCTGGAGGGCAGGGACCACCGAACACACTCCTTACTCATCTTGATGGGTTTTGTAACTAATTAACAAAGCAGGTCCCGGTACTACATTATTCCCCCTTGCCCACGTGATGTAGTTGGCAGCGTCTCAGTAACATGAAAAATGCCTCTTCAGTGAGAAGTTTCAAGCAGACTCATGAACCTTTCTGGTTGAACATGAGTCACCAGCCCTGTCACAGACTGTTTTCATCCTTCACCCTCCGGTAAAGGGCCCAGGCGGCTCTGGCCAGAGGGGTTTTTCTGGGAAGGAGCATGACTCCGCACATCCCAGGCAAGAAGATGAGAGCAGGCCCCCTCCTCTCTGGGGCGGCAGTCAAGGCAGAGCAGGAACAGCAACTTGGAGGTATATAAAAAAAAACAGCAGTAGGAGGTGAGACGAAAGGCAGGAGTAGCCCAGCGCCCTGGCCCAGCCTGGCAGCAGCGGAGGCCGAGGCAAGAGCATAGGGACAGGGATGACACAGCGTGCAGGGACTGCGGAGGTATCGCTGTATCTAGTGAGCTGCAGCTGCTGACTTACTGAGCTAGATCAATTAATGGAAAAGGGAGCCTCTTTTAACTACACACTAACATTTTGAACGCAGTAAACTTCTGGTATCTTCACCATCCTGTGGCATAGGGTTCCTGAGTGAGGAGGGAAAAAAATACACCCTCTTACTTGTTCTGACGAAGTCACCAGCCCTTGCACTTCCATTCAAGTCTCTTCAATCTTCTCCGCTCCAGGCCCTCTCTGGTTTCCCACACGGGATACGCAGCCCGTCCGGCAGGATACGCTTACGTATTATGAACAGTCCTAGTTCTTCACACCGTCTTTAGTAAGAGCCTCTGCACCACAAAAGATCAGACACTTGGGTCTCCCTTTCCTGTAAGAGTTCAGGAGAAGGCTTGGCCTGAGGGACAGCAAGTGCCTCTAGCAATACCTTGGGGCGGCTAAGGGGCTTCAGGGACAGTGCCAGCTCCTTCTGTAAGGACTTGCGTCCAGTAATCAACTGAAGGAAGATAAAGAGGGGGAAATTTGAGTATGGATTCTGAATAAAAGAAGAAAATTCCCTTAAAACTGTCAATGAAAATACATGGGGAAAGTCTGTACTAGCAAAAATACATGGGGAAAGTCTGTACTAGCAAAATAAAACACCTAACCTGTTACAAACGCTTCAAAATATTACAATAAATCTGATCGGAATTTAAGCCATCGGCAGTAGTTGTTCAGCGGTTACACAGAGTGTAGGAAAACTGCTCGGTTAACCACTCAGTGGTTAATTTTTCACTCTTACCAACCACTCCGTACAATTTGGCTGGGGCCTCAAACCAGTGATATTACCATGGAGAAGATGAATCGGATTTGGGCTTTTGTTTTCTTTTTTAAAAAAAGAGGCTTTTCCTGTTTTAAAGCAGCAATGGTACTTTATTGATTTTATTTGATCCTGAAAAATCAAAGAATTACAAAGGTTATGTACAAGTATTTCTGGAAGTAAAAATCTGGGATCTGTTGCCAAGGTTTAACATCTGTGTTTGCTGTCTTAACCACTGATACAATAAATATGACTGTATAAAATCTTGCACATAGGACTGCCCGTCTTCTGTGTTGAATTGCCTTAATTTTACTTTATGGATGGAAATAATAAAGGCTTAGCTAATTCAACAGTGTGGAGGCAACCTTTCATTCCAGTTCCACCAGCAGATCTCCTTCTCCAACGGTATCACCAGCTTTGCAGTGCACAGCTTTCACCTACAGTACAGAAACAGAAATAATTTCATATCTTCCTCAATAGCAAGGTTAAATAAATGGCTTGGTTGACATTGCTTACATGGAGTATCACATCTGCAAGCACAGGGTAAATGGCCACCACACAACATTATGACCACCACGGGGACCACAGGCGCGTGTATGTTGGAAGGGCCTTGAGAGGTTGCCAGCTCGACCTCCAAAACTCAAGAGTCCAGCTAAGTTTTGAGTATCGCTGAGGATGGAGACTCCACAACCTGTGGGCAGCCTGCTCCAGTGCTTGACCAAAGCATGTCCAAGTCCATCAAGGTATTTAAGCACCTACCACTTGCTGGTTTTTTTATTACTTAGGTGCTTGAAGATCTCAACATCAGATCAAGAGGGCACTTCTAAAAACTAAAAAACACCTTTCTTCCACCTGTTTGCACTGCTGTTAATTTACTACTAAATTTTTAAATCTTTTAGACCACAGGCTGACTCTTCAACACTCACGCTTGGACGTTTCAATGAAATACTCCAGTATCTTTTGCGTTATAGATTTTAAGTATAACTGAATTTTGGGACTGCAGCCATGAAGTGGGTTTCCCTTAATCCCCAGACAGCTGAGATCGATGGATTCAAATGTGAATTTGGATCCTTTAACATAACTGAACTTGGCAAAAGGCTACCGCTGTCAAATAAATGCAACTACATCTGTAGATGAATTACATAGTCACGTGCAGATTCCTGAATTTTAAAACACAAACATCTTATACTAGTCTCTGATTTCCTCTGTAAAAGCCTGTAACTTGTTTGAATTCCCTTTCAGCATATGGAGCTCCAGAAAATACTTGAAGCTATATATTATAGTTTGCTTGCAATATTAATTCAGAGCTCACACTGACATGCCAAATCCTTGGTCAAAATCTTGTTCAGCAGTTAGCTCAGTTTAGTCACCCAAACGTTACCTTGGGCTCCTAAAGGAAACCTGCAGCATACCCGAAATACCAGGCTACAATGGCTACGCTATTGCCCGCATCCGAGTTCGATAGTCTAAAGCCACATGAGCTGCAAGCGTACCTCTGGCTCTGTAGCACAGGCGTATTCACTGCGTTGCCCCAGAAATGAAGCTGAACACTGTACACGGGCAAAGACACCGTGAGATGTACAAAAAAGAGCTTTATTTCTAAATCAATAGCTAGGCAGCCTACCCGATTCCCGAGTCTCAATCTTTTAAGAGATGAAAGCAGTGTGAAAAATATTCCACTTCTTTCTTTTCTTTTTCTACAAAGCCAAGGTTCAGCAAACATTGTAGCTGACGAGCGTTTCAAACTCCCCAGTGATTTTTGACATGCAGCGGGGCCAGCTCCTCGTCCTGACCCACGCGCAGCTGTCCCGTAGGAGACAGGAGGCACGCCAGTTCCTCCCCATCCTTCCCTCATTTTTAAACCACCTGCAGCTGGAGTGAACCCAAAGTAGATAAAAACAAGCCACTTTTCTCGCAATTACAAACAGGAAGATGGGGTTTGATGCACAAAAGGAATTCACCCGGGAATGACAATGGGAACGTCTTCCAGCTGAAGACAAACGAACAGAGTTTAAAAACACGGTTTCAAAGTATCAAAACGTGGACTAACAGCCAGTGCCAAACATCCTGTGGAGGGGCCAAGTTATTTTAGCACTCAGAGCCATGACTTTGCACTGCAGAACGGGATGGATTCTGTTAAGCAGCTTCATTTCTACACAGCCCAAAACTTTTTTGCTTTCTCAAATTCTTAAAATTCTAAAGAATCAAATAATTTGCTTATTATTAAAATGGAGATGCCAAGGGGACATTGCAAGGTGCACATCGGGTCCACTGAATAGCCTGTGCACCATTCAAATCCCACTTTGAAGGATTAATAAGCCAAACGTGGGTTTTACGTGGCATCTGTACAGAGTGAGTGGGAGATATTTATTACTGGCAGAAGTACAAGCAGGATTTTAAGACACATGCCCATGGGTTGCAGCACACCTTGGTGGGAAAGTGAAGGTTAAAGTAAAAAATAAAAGGGGGTGGGTGGGAGAGGGAATGGCATTTTAATCACAAATACTCACTAGTTAGAAACAGTGGATGCAAAGAACAGTAATAAGGAGTTAAACAAAAGAAGCAAAGATGAAAAACTAAATGCTGGGAAATATTAATCAAGTGAGAAAATAAATTATATAGGAATTAATGCATGAAATAAAATAACAAAGTGGCAACGTTAGAGCAACAGGAGAAGGTACGTTCTCCCCCTCTGCAATTTTTTTTCCTCGAGACCCAGTTTTGCACTAGATGCACTGGAAGAGGCAAGCCCTGGGTCCCAGCCTCAGTGACGATTTTAGTGCTGTGCCAAATAAGCCTTTCTTGTAAACACACAAACAGTCCTTGGCATAGGGACTCATCTTGAGATCTCTGCCAGCCTTGCCAGTGCCTAACCTCCTCCCTGCCCTGGAGAGCCAGGCTCCTTGCTGCCTCCCTCTGGGCTAAGGAATCTTGCATTGGGTTTGGGTTTGCTGTTTTTAATAACAAAATGGCAGTGCTTCAGGGAGCGCAGAGGGGCTTGTCCCCAGGCAGAGAAGGGCTAGGACGTGCTAGGAAATACGAGATAGAGGAGAATATATAATCCAGGTCTTTGGTAAGAACTCTGACCAGTGACTCCCCAAGAGTGACTCTGCTCTCCCCTTGAAAAGGATGGATCAGGAGCCTGTGTTTAGGTGATGGTTTCGGGCTGTGAATTACAATCTGGCACAGGGATGCTCCGAGGCCCTGATTTAGGGGCTGACAGTCTCCAGACCAGATGGGGTTTAAGGCATGCCCTTGTCATATAAGTTTAACCAGTTCCCTGCCCAGAGCACTGGTTTTGGTACATCCTGCAGGAGGAGAGTCCCAGCTCGGGGGCTGCAATGCTGATCCCCCTAGAAGCAAGATACCGCAATGCACAGCCTTGCAAAGCTTAACACATTTGCAGATCTAGGCTTCATATTTAACAGTCACAATAATAAAAAAATTGCTTTTCTCATCTTCCTGCAAAAGCACTTTCTATGCCTAGTTCTGAGTGTTTTTTTAATGTCAAATTGTTTGCCATTAATGAATTAACTGGCAAAGAGATCTCTCTTCTTCAGTTGCTCTCTGGAAAGACGGAATTTGGAGAAACGGTCTGCAACACCTTTCAATTCAGCTTGGCATTCTAACATCATAGAAAACAAATCATTTAGGAGAAAAAGAGTTATATGAATTTCTGAAGCCAATAAAGCTATTTCCTGCTGTGCTATCTAAGGCTCGGAACTACTTAACAGCATTCACAGCAGATGCAAATGTTAAAAATTAAAGACACCTCACTTCGAAAGACTTACAACAATCAGACTTAATTCCTTAACAACCAGAATCCTCCTTTTTTCCTTTTTAAATTCTATCCTATTTGACAAGTTGCATATGGTTTTAAGTGACCCAAGGTAGCTTACCTTGCCTGTTTTAGCAGCAATCATACTGTTCTGCATTTTCATTGCTTCAATTACACAAATCTCTTGACCTTCCGAAACCTGGTAAAATTAAAGCAGTACAAAATGAGGATAGAGGATTTGAAATGCTCTAAGTGTGTATGATTCTTCTGGAAAATAAAGGGATTATTTCATTAAATGCTATAAGGACTTTCATGGCACAAGTCAAGTCAGCCAGCTACACAGTCACGACACAAACCACAATCACAAATAGCAGTTGCTTTTGACAAAACTGGCATCAAAATAGGAAAAAAGGAACCACCTACTTAAAACTATCACCCCAGACAAGGCTCCTCTCCCATCCCATCCACTCAGCTCCAACATCTACAGTTCACATTTCACATCCACCACGGTTCGATATCAATTAAATCCAGAGCAAAATTTAATTTGTGAAGTTTTGGCCCGGGAGCCTTTGCTTTGCTTCCCTGGTGCAGATCCTGCGGATACTAATCCTGATTCAGAAGCCAAAAGTTTCCTGGCACGCATCCGGGGGAGCACGGGCTGGAAGCTCCGGCAATACCCAACGGGCTAACGCTGAGCAGAACATCACACCTCCGCACATGGCAGCATCTGGATGGCGGCTGATGACTTCGGACTGACGGAAGGGAGCACGCCTGCGAGGAACCACCTCTCATCCGCAAGGGAGGCATCGCAGAGGCAAAACCATCATTTTCACCACAGCTGATAGCTCTTAAAGGGAAACATTCAAGTTTCCTCCTTCTGCTTGTTTGCACTCCGCTAACAGCCATGCACAAGCTCAGTGTCACCAGTAACCCACTGGGCTGCTCTGCTGGGCTCCCTGTGCCTCCCAGTCAGATCCTCCCTCTGACGCCTTGGACCACACTGCAGAGGAAACAGCCGCTCGAGGCTTTACAGTGGTCGGGGGGGCTGTCTATACATGAGGGGGAAAACACGGGATTCAGAATTTATCCCTCATGTAACCCAGCGAGCAGCCGGTCATCCCATGAAGACGATTTATGCCGGAGAGGGAAGGGCGCTAGGCCCTACATGCCAGTATTTAGGACTTGTGCAGGTACAGCCCTCTGGGATGCCTGGCTCTGAGTGCCCGCTGCAAGTCTTTTCATTAGGCTCTTTTGCAGATGTAGTCTGCCATTCACTCATTATCCCAGCAAATTTGGGATGCTTTCACTCTGATGTCAAAATTTCATAAAAGAGGGTAATTTGAGACCCGCAGAGATCTGGTTTATGTGTTGTTATATGTGCCAGTGCCCTCAAAATGTGTTTGTTTATATACATACATATATACATGCATGTTTAAGGACAAGTGTGTACCATTTTGGAGGAATATACTGTCTAACAGACAGGTGTGAAGTCAGAGATCAAATGCACGTTGCATGAAGTACGTTCTGAAAATTTAAATAAAGCTTTTTCCTAAAGCATGCACTAGCAATGACTGAAAAGCATTGATGTCTGCCTATGGATTCTGAGCAAGACAGAAGAAAAGACGTTACATTAAAAGGTGCTTACACACCTTTTCTTCAACTGACTGCCAACAGCAATATGATGGGCTTTTTGGGGTAAATAAGGAAAACATTTGCTATGGGAACATGGTGTACTAACTGGATACAGAGAATAACCAACACCCAACACTTCACCTGCAGAAATTCCATCCTGAGCTTCAGGCGAGCATTTAAGTCATTAGCAGTGTCAAATTCGGTGAATAGTATCAAAGACTTGTTCTTTGTCTCCAGTTATTTCCCCTCTATTCCCTTTCTGTCTTTTGTCTCCTTCCTTCCACACCTGCTGCTCTGCCTGTAGCCTTGTCCCAGCAGCTCTTTCTTCCCTTGCTTGCTTCTTTTCCTCTTCTTCTCCCTATCTCACTGCTCAGGTTTTCTTCCATCTGCTCTGAACCTTCCAGACATTTCTGAGGTTAAGAGGAAGCTATGAATATCTACTTCTGTTTAAAAAAAAAAAAGGGCAAGAATGTTTGTTGGAGGTTTTTTTTTTTATAGCATATTTCAGAAACAAATTTGCCACCCTCTGGCTAAACTCAGCTATCAGAGCGCCAAGAACATAAGCCTCTAAAGGTTGCTGAAGACTGAGATGCTAAGGAGTGCAGAACTGAACTGAGTGGCCTAATTTCAAGGGCACAAGAAACTCTTCTCTTGAGCCCCAGTGCGATTCAACCGTAACATGGCTTCATCAGGTGGATGGCGTACAAATGAACCAGTTAGCAATTATCTAAACAGAGTTCTGGGAATACATCTACTGGAAAAGTACAGAATTGTCTCTGTAGATCTTAAGTACAGCGCTAAAATGCCAGGAAGTATTAGTGATTGTGGGATGGAAATGTCCATCAATGTGAATTTCTCCTCAGTTTTTCCCCTTTCTCAAAAAATAAAGTTTTTGTGTTTTCTATAATACCTGCTGGGTTGATGACAAAGGAAGCGGTGTCTGGGAAAGAAATAACCCACCCAATCCACAAAATATATAGACAAAGTATCCAGTTAACATCTAGTCTTACTAGCTGGGAAGGAAGGAGGCACTTGCAGCACGTACCATGTGTGAAAATGCTGTGTCAGTACTTCTGATGATGTGCAATTTGTTGAAAATTACCTTGGTGAAAGTGTCACTTAAGCACCGAAGTTTAATTACTGTTCTTATGTTAAACCTTTACAGCTCCACTCATTGTGTTGCAAAGCAACAAATCCTAAAATTAGGCACTTGTATCTCTCTCTTCTCTTTTTCAGTGTTTTGGGCATTGTCCAATTTCTTTCATTCCCTAATTGCACATATCCTTTTGCTGTTATTTAGCCTGCAAATGAAAACCGCAGCGATGTGTACAAGTTCTTGCTTTCTAACTTATTTAAGGATTTATCTGGACCATTTTTAATGTTGCATTTTCATCATATAATTTATTTCTTTCAGTGGATGGTAAACCAATGTAAACCACCATCTTTACATTTCAATTTAGAGAGGTCTCAGTGATGACCCAAATCTGTCAAAACAGGCAAATAAAATCAAACAAAAAATCTGATTGATTTGAACCAAGTAAAATAAAAGGGCTCCTTTTCTTAAAAGAAATTAAACTCGGGTATCTTTCTCACAGAGTTACGCTAGAGCCAAATCTACCTTTATGTTGCTTGGAATATCAAAATAAATGAGTGATTAACTGTTAGACCTGCAGTCTGTATTTTAGTAGTTTATTTCTGCATGGCGCAGTTCAAAGTAGCTGTTCAGTATTGTTCTCCACAGAGTGAAAAGGAAAAAGAAAAAAAAGAAGAAAAAAATCATAGAAGAGGAGGGTACTTAACATCTCGATGTTGCCAACAATTGTGGTGTGAATTTGGGAACAGTCAATAGCACTGTTTGAATAACTTGGGGACTGCATGGTGGTTGTTATCTCCTCTGGCCAAAAGGTTACACTCAGGACAGGGAACTGTCTCCAGCCATTTCCCACCCAGCAACTCACGACACGGGGTGGAAGCAGAATGTGAGAAGCAGCAACACCGAGCCGTTTTCATTGCACCTATGGAGGGCCATAAAGACTAATTGCACTTACAGATAGGCCTCTTCAAAACCCAGAGACACAAAAAGACAGCGCAGATCCGAGGGCATTGCTGCCACGGGATCTTTGTGAATACGGTACACTTTCCTCAGACTTTTGTGCGTCACCTGATAAAAGACTTAATGATTGTGACAGGACGTCTTCAATGTTAGGCTTACAAAATGGTCACAAGCCCCACAAGTCTTTCTGATAAACCCAGTCGGCACTGATGTATTTCCCCGCTCCCTGTCTAATTGGTGTAAAGTTTGCAGATCTGAATCCCCTATCTTTTATCCAGCTTCCTGCGTCCTCTCCTTTGACACGAGGTCAGGGTTCACATTCGCATCCGATTATCGAAGTGGCACTCATTAAGCGGCAGCCTGCCTCGCACCAAAATGAGTTCGCTGGAAGGGGAACTCGGCCCATTTACTCAGCAGATTTTAGCATTTTAAGGAGGCCTGAATGTCACACAGTATTGCTACGTTTTGAGGAGTTTCAGACATCTCCAGCTGATGATTAATTGTGAGTGATGGGAAATAAAATCCAGTAAAGCCAGCTGCTTGCCATGGTCGGCAAAATTACTATAATGGATATAGGCTGCCAATTTTCCAGTTTTACTGGCAAGTCTTCCAAGTGTAATTAAGGGAAGTTATAAATGATATGGAAATCTATCAAGTCCCATTTATTTTCAGAGTTTTTTATCTCCAAGCTTATAGTTTGCTTTGTTGTGCTAATGATTTAAACCACTTCTTATTTCTGATTAAAGCCCCCAATATCCTTCATAAGAAGTTAGATCCACTTCATTCAGAAGGATTTAAAGAAACAGAAACCTTTTTAAAGTTCTGTTTGTTAACCGTGCTGAGCTCTCGCTTCCTCTGTGGAAGCATAACAGAGCATCCTCCATCTTAGGCACCTCGCTACTGCCTGAATTTCTGCTTCCGACAAATTCTGGGGATTGGGAAAGATCTGGTGGGGGGGAGGGAGGGAAAAGAGGGAATAAAAAAAAGAAAATAAAAAAATGCACCATCAACAAAAGCCTAACTTCCCTCCGAATCCTAAATCCTCCAAAAACAAAGATCGTAGGTACTGCCTTAGACGCTAGGCATTTAGCACAGGGTGGTGTTGCTCACTAATGTTGTTTGATTTGGAATAAAAGCATGAAAATGATGTGCAAAGGCCTAAAATTGGAGACGTAAAGGATGACTGCACAGTATTCCATTTCTCAATTTCATCCTTCAGAGCCACAAAATGGGGGTGATACAGTTACTGGATGAGATTTACAGTAACAGCTGTGGTCTTCCCACACAAGGGAGGACCTTCTAATGGGCTAAGGTCTGTTTTGAACAGACGGGGAGTAGCAAAACAAGGTTCCCTATTAAGGGTGTGCAGTAATATTCCTGATAAAGAAAATGAGTAATGGTAGTCAGATTGCTTTAAGAGACCTAAATCTCCTTTCGCTGTTTTAAAAAAAAAAAAAGAGCTATTTTAGAAAGTGCTAACTGCTAAATAAATGAAAGACATGTAAATGTAAGGGTTTGGGTTTTTTTCTTAATCTCCTCGCTACAAACTGTAAAGAATGCATAGGAACCGGTGCCAGGGGCATATGGCTTTCTCCTGTGCTGAACATTCATACAAAAGACAGGTTCATCAGTCATTGGAGTATCTGGATAAAAAATTAGCTCCTGATGGATGGTATTTAGAGCTTACCTGCTGCTAGTACATTACCAGAGAAACACAGGTTTTGAAACCCACATGACATTAGAAACTGCAGACCATGAAATACCCCACGTGCAAGCGCGCTCATAATGTACGCCAGGTTATACAAAATAAGAAATAAGCTATTTAAACCCTCTGCCTAAAATTGGGCCCGCTGCAAGGAACCCTGGGTCAGCCCTACACAGGCCAATTAATGCACAGCATCTGCCGTATAGAAGCCGTGCATGAAGCACTTCCGAATGATTTCAGCAATTAAAAGAAAACTGTTTCCTGCCTGTTCTGACAGCAACTGTTTCAATGCAAGAGTGAGCACCAAATCATTGTGTGCAGCTGAAAAAATTAAGTCTTTTTTTTTTTTTTTAATCTTGTGAAAAAGGGGTGGGAGGGATGAAGATTTCTTACGGAATCGGATCGTTCTTTTGTTGTCCGACACTCTGTGTTTTTCTGCCAAATTAGACAGAAGGCTCCGAGGGTTTACGGGGCCCTCTACAGTATCACCTTCTGGTGCACTGTGGCTCCCTAAAAAGATGGATCAATATCAACCCTGCTGATTTGCCTACAAAAGTGAAAATCCCTCAATTACATTTTTAAGACCATTTATTTAGAATGCAGGTGCTCTGATGCATAACATTTTTAAGGCTCTTGGAGCTGAAGGGAAAAGAACAATGACAGCCCTAAGCAAAAAGGATCTTAGATTTGGTTAAAAGTGAAGTGAGAATTGGATTTTATTGATATCTCCTTTCTCAGCTTTGGGGAGACACCAGTAAATATCCCTCGCAATTTCCTCTATGCCGAGACTATTCCCCTATTGAGCCTCGTAAGTAAGAAGGGGCAATGCAAGACGGTGCCATATGAAATCCAGCTATTCTCTCCTGTAGTCTTCTGCAAAATAATTACAAACGTTCATCTTGTTTATGCTTGTACAAAACCACTGAACAGTGAGTTAAGTATGCATTCACTATCCAAAACCCTTATGAAGATACTGGGATTTTTGTTTGTTTATTTGTTGTTTAAACTTAGTCCATGCCGGTATCATTCTCTTCCCAGATTTTTTTCTCTCTGACTTGTTGGCAATCTGGCAGCAAGCATCCAACAAGAAAACAAATCAAGAGCAATTGGATAGACAGCAATTGAAATTCCTTGACATTGTCCATTACCATAAAATAATTAGTGCAGGTTTTCCCTTCTTTCCAAATTAACTTTGAAACCAGAGCTACAGAGCTGCAATATAATTAGCAGCAATTAATAGTACTTGACAAATCATTATTAAACTTTTTTTGCAACACTCTAACGAATGAACCTGAAGATAGCACATCCCAAATTTCATGACCTCTGACTAACCAAAGGCCAGTGATGTCCCCCTGACAGCAATCAGCACTGGTCATTGCACTCCCACTTACCCAAAACACACTTCCCCACTGCTTCTGAGATCCCAGCGTGTTGCAGAAGCGATACGCAGGCAGAGCACTTCTGGGGCGATTCTTGTGCTACTCAGCCCAAGGCAAGGCTTAGTTTCCATCACACCAATCTTTATCAGTCAACTTTTTTAGTAACGGCTAAAAAGTTGCTTATCATTTGAAAAGGCAAAGCACACCAATAAAAAAAAAAAATCTATGATTTCTTTACAAAGGATGGTAGCATTTTTCCCCTTGGAGGAAACTCTAATAATATTAAATATTTGTACCTCATCATCGGAATAGGATTTCATTCTTAATTACAGCACACTCAAAGACAAATCTAAGACTCGTGCAATTGCATAAAGATACAGAAGAAAAATCTATTCAAGTCAAATATAAACTTTAAATAAATACATTATGAGCAATTACTATAATTAAGTTTTTTTAATGTAACCACAATTACTACTTGAAGCCTCATGCTATAAGAATGGTGAAATATTTGAATGCTTTTACTCTTGACATTTCACAACTGTGAAAATGGTTTTATTTCCTGTTTACCAATAGAGTTTTTCCCCCACAAAAATACACCCCAAAAAAATTATTTAACAGACAGAATCATAAAAACTACATGAGATTCATGAGCACATTTGATCCTTTTAACAGAAAAACGCAGTTAATATTTGCTCTGGGATCGCTGAAGAACAGGAGGGAGGAAAGGAGGTAAAGGGAAAGAAAAAGGAAAAACAGAACAATAAAAGAAAAAAATGTTCACGCACAAGAGAAAAATCTTATTTGAATTTAAGAATATCTTACTAAATTATTAATTGATACCATGTTTGTATATATAAAATATAAAACTGTTACTTAAGCAAATAAATTTTTATTGTTTTTCCCGGTTGTTATTTCTCTGTTATAAATTCCAACCAGTATAATTATGGGTAGAAGATAAGAACGATGGGTTTTTTTTTTTTTTTTTTTTTTTTTTAGATTTTGAGGTCTGAAGGCCAAATATGATTTAAAACAACATACAACTAGCTGATGGCAACAGGCAACTTTATAACTCCACCTTTTCTTTCACAAGAATGAATGATGTAGTGAGAAACAGAATTTAGGAAGCTGGTTTTTGTTTTTTAGCAGTGAGCATATCAGCAGTAGAGGTCAAGCAAAACATATCTTTTTCCCATAGCAAGAACTTTCCTAGGCTTGTGAAATGGAAAATTGTGGAGAAAGATTTTTTTTTAAACTGTTTTTCTAAAAAATAACAAGAGAAATTGAAATAACGTGCATGCAACTGAACTGGAAGAGGAATGCAGTTTAGAAGAACTGGAATGCAGCTTAACATCTTCCTCAGTTGTTTTTAAAATGTGGAATCACTGACAGGAATGTGTTTTGTAAGTTATACAACAAAAAAAGCAGCCTTCAAGATACTCAATTTTGAAATTATGGAGATAATTAGCATATACATTTAATAGCTGACATCTTGGTAGGGAAAAAACCATCCCATGCAGTATCAATACCCATGGCTACACTAGCACCAATTTGAAATCGTAAGAAATTTTGATACGAAAAAAGTCCATTTAAAGAGTGGTTTGAATGGTGATAACTTCCAAAACCTGGAGTAATCTTGAATTACTGGGAAGAAGAGAGGAAATTTAGAAACTTGGTCAGAATAATTAACTGCCCTCTTCTTTTGGCCATAATTCTACAAAGATCCAGTAACGCTGGGTTGTTTATCCAGAGGTGCTTTGCTTTTACACGTTTATGGATGGGGGAATCACTAAAATGATTTAGGCTACCAGCACTGGTGTTAGCTTATTGACCAATGCTTGGCTTAGTAATGCCACCTGTTCTGCCTAATTTAATTAAAAAAGAAAAACAACCAACAGAAACATACAGCTAAAAGAAAAACACCTTTGCATTTCTGACAGACAGAAAACTGAAAAAGCAAAAACTATATTCATAGGTGAAAATATAGCAAAGGCTACAAGGCAATCAGAACAGTTAACACCTTTTTTGTTGCTGTGCTCAGTTCAGACTACCAAACTTGGAATCAGTTGTGGGAGCACTTTAGGTGGCTTGCTTTAAATGGGGCACGACAGCATTGCTTTACCTGTTCAACCACTAGGATCTTGGGCTTTCCCTGCTCCTGCAGTTTCAGTGCACAGAATCCTACATGCAAAAAATCAAGCCAAACAACTCAAGCAGAAGAAATATTTGCAAGTATCTGCCTATTTCTCTAAGCAAAGCAGCGAATTTGTGCAGCTTTAGTAGTTTTTATGGTGCTGCATTTGTGGTAGTTGTGGTGACATTAAAACCAAGTGCAGTGCCATCTCCACACGCCGGCATGAAAATACCGTCGTGTGCCAGCAGGGCTGGCTTGTGCTGCCATCGGTGTCAGCAGAAACAGAGCGAGTCCCCTGCCTGGACTCTTGAAGCCCAGTGGTTTCTCTTGCCCTTGGCACCCTAGGGAACCAAACTTCATCCTAATGCACACTCATCATTAACGATCTACGTACAAAATAAATCTGCAAACACCCTCCCCCTCCAAATGGATATTTCCTATATAAGGTGACTGTGTTTTCATAAGGAACGTATTTTTAAATAATATTAACCTTCTTTCCACTCACAGCCAGATTTCAAATTGTTTTGTTGTTTATGTTGCTTTCTGCTTCTGAGTGCCTTCATTGTGTTTCCAGGAATAACTGAGTGACAACTAATTACAGTCTTCTGATCACATGAAGGAAAATAAAGAAAGTGAAAAGTAACTAAAAAGCTAAAAAAATTGGCAGCGTCACAAGTTCTGCTTCTCCCTAAATGACAAACAGCACTTCCCCACTGTGTTACTAAAATCTATAGATCATCTTACAGACAAAAGAAAATAAATTCCTTGCATATGCGATATCTTTTGGCAAAAATGAATTGAAAACTGCTCATCAGACCAGCTGGATAGAGGATGCTCACACAATCTTCTACTGGGCTTTATCAGACCAAAGTATTTTTCAGCAACAGCAGCCAAATGAGAACACTATGCTTCAAGGAAAAACAATGATACATTGAGTGAGAAAAACTAACGCAGAGATCAGCGTCGCCTTCTCATTTGGCTAAGGACACACAGAGAGGGACTAACAAACACCATATGCTTTACCTGACCGGGCGTGATGCCCTATAGCTGAACCACAGGCAATAAACACGAGTTTGCAAGTGCGACCATTCAGACAAAGACGAGATGTCTCTCCCTCTCTAGGAGTTTCTTCACCATTTGTAAAGTTACACCTGAAGGAGGGGTATGCCAGCCCAGCTCCCCGTGCTACTGACCGCTCTGAGAGCATCCCTCTGTGAGCGCAGCACTGTTGCAGGGACTGTGCTGCGCTAACACTATTTAGCAGAGACCACAGGTTAGGAGAAAACAATCTCAGAGCAGCTAATAACCAGGCAGCTTTATTGCTAACAGCAGCAATACCTGCGTGGAAGGACGGACAACTACCTCACGCTCTCCCATTTTTCAGCTGTGCTGTTTTCACACGCCATGCAAATTTGAGCTGCCAAACCCAGCTGCAAACACAGAATAGGAGCTACTTAAGTTCCCATTTCTCCAGCAGGCTAAAGAAATCAGACTTTTCCCAAGCAGTGCAACAAAAAGAGCTGTATTTATCAGGGAGCTACAGTTCCCTGCCCATCATGCCTTGAACAGCTGTAGTGAGTGAGCTGGTTTCTGACGGACAGCCAAGACGTGTAATCTGAATCACACCATCCCACTGCTTATTCAGTGCCGATAGCTGATGCTACCCTCATGTCGCTCGCTGGCTTGCTTTTTTTTTAACATTTTGACACTAGTCCTGAAAAGGAAGGGTTTAAGTTAAACCCTTTTCAATAATGCAAATGTGTTTTTGCAATTAAAGCCACACAATTAGCATTGACAAGCTCAGGTCAGCAGAACATAGATTATACCGTTCAAATGCTCTGCCACTCAGTGTCTCCAGCAAAAAGCTGCAGGAGAGGAGAAGAGGAAAAAAAAAAAGTCTCCACACATTATTTAACAACTTGTGCTCTGATGCACTGCACCACTTGTGGATTTGTGGAGGGAGGTTCATTCATTTATTTACGTAAAATCTCTTTGGCTCTGGCCTCCTTCTCCACTGGTTCTATTCCTTCAAGACAACAAGAACTATTATTCAGGGCAAGAAGGCTGGTAACATTTAGCAGCATTGACTTCTCAAAAAAATCTTAAACAAATTTAAAAAGGCTCAAAATCCTTGCCTTAAAAATGTTTCCCTTCATTCTTCGCAAAAAAAAGTTTTTGCTTAAGATCTCTCTCACTCAGCCACTCTTACTGCCTAGACATAGAAATCACATAGAAATTTCTCTGTCCGTGCAGTGATATAGTGATTAATTTTTAACACTGCTCTTTTTAAAGGTATAAACAGTGTTTGTGCATGACCAGAAAGCTAAGCGTAGAATCTAAAAGAATTTCTCTCTTGCTAATTTCTACTCAGCTGTACTTAGTTCTGTTTTCTCAGAAATCTCTTTATTTCATTAATAAGAACATTTGCACCTATAGATCTTCAATATTAACTGATCACTCCCTTCTCTCTGTAAATAGACAGAAATATCCATATATTCTAAAAACAAAAATGGCATCACAGAAAAATGTAAGCAAACAGATCACTTCACCAGCACTTTACCAGTGCTAATTTTGGACTTGAGATCCTGATCCCACTTCTACATCATCTCTCAAGAAAAACTAGGTTTCATTGCCATAAATTATGAACTCTGCGACTAAAGCTTTCTGTTTGTATCTAAGCGCCACGTACATGTTTATGGCACCATTTAACTGACAATAATACTTTAAAATTAATCTGCACAATCTGATTCAAATATTCTTGTGTCTGCATCACTCTATTGCTTTCAATGGTGATGAGAGATAAGGGCCCTGACCTTAGAAATAGTGTATGATACAATGTGGTAGAATTTCATATAAAGCTGAGTTGAAGTAGGTGTTTATATGTAACTCTAAAGCACTATATTTACATTTGTTTCCAGCTCAATGTGAGGTAAGCAGCACTGGAAATCCCCAGGACAACAACAGCATGTTCTGTTGCCCTTCTGTATGTCAAGTTTATTCCTTCTGCAGGACAAGAGGATTCCCATAAGAGACTGGGAATTACCAGCATGGAATTCCCAATTCAGGAAATTCATATGTCTTGCAAAATGCTAACACGGGGATTCTTAAAAAATAAAGCGGGGTTGGGGATGGGGTAGGGGTGGGAGAGGCGGGCAGAGGAGGAGGGAGGAAAAGAAAGTTAAATATCTATCCTGTGTCCCTTGTGCTTAGTAATATTTTCAGTGCTTCAGGGCAGAAAATCAACAATCCCCTCCTGCTAGCACTAACAGTAGACATATACTTATGTATATTTACATGTGTATATACACACACACAATATTTTCCCCCTGCCAAGGCATTTGTGATACAAAAACAAGCTATTTGTTGAGTTTCACCTGTGGACCCAGCTGAAAATTTGCCTTTTAAAGCCAGTTTAATTTGAATTGTGCTTCCTTATTAGTTTTTATAATTCAAATGAAAAGCAGCACATATCCTTCAGCACACTTTATTCTACAGGTGACGTAAAAAAAAAACCACACCTGTGACCTGTCGTTTCAGTTGCACCAAGGAGAAATTTGTGTGGAATATATAATGAAAATGCAGATATATAGATCACGTTTCTTACCGTGTCCCCAGGCTTGACAGAAACTGCCACCACTGCTCCAGGCATGGGAGATCTCAAAATGCTGGAGGTGTCCTCTGCTGCTTTCTCTGGCATGTACTTGCTCAGCTCTGCAGCAACCTTCGTCAGTATTTGTAATTTGTACTAAAGAATAGGAAGAGGAATGTTTTAGAAAGCTGCACCTTGGTGAATTCCAGTCAATTATCTGCGCTATTTTATGGCATGTTTTTATATAATACATCTATTATCTATTCTTCATGGGAGTGTCTAAAAATCATTCTTTGAAATCTTTATTCAGAATTCAACTTTCATGATGTAGAAAGAAAAATACGCAATCGCAAACTGCAGCAATGAGCACATAAAAGTAAATAATCAAGTACAGTAAAGAAATGTCAGGTTCATTTAAAAATTGGGGGTAGAGAGGGGAGACACAAATTCAAAAAAAACCCAGAAATATCCTTATGCTTACTGCACATCATCTTTAGTGGATAAGGAACATTGAGGCATCCGTTTCCAGTGCTGTGCTGAATTAGAAATTGACGTTTTGGGAAAGTCTGCCAGATTTTCAATGACATGATTAATTTTAAACTTTACTTTTACTTTTTAAACATTTATTTTCATCATGTATTTAATGTTTGTAGCGAATAACTTGTTTAGACTTTGCGATTAGAACACATTAAACAATCTCACTTCCATTTTTTCATGCACAGGCAGAATGATGGAACATTTTGGAAATATAGCATCTGAATATATTTTATCTGCAATAAAAACTGATCAGCAGCTGTTATCTACCTTGAGAAAAAAAGAACATTTTCTCTAGCATGTTCTGTAGCAATTAGAAATGGAAAGGAATATGATGAACCTCAAGTGTCTGAGAGCATCCCTTTAAACAAAACCTTTCTGAAAACATAAGTGTGTACCCTAATTTCAGCTCCAGGTTTTTAGCTCTTAAAAACTTGTAATCACTTTGACGGATAATTCATTGCTTTTAGACAGATGGCCTTCACATTTGTCCCAGTGCACTTGAAAATGAATGCAAAAAGCCAGTAGATGGCAGCAGGTCTCTGCGTGAAACTCCTGCCTCAGCAAGGCCAACAGAGTGAAGACCAGCACCACACTTCATCAATAATTTAAACAAAGGTTTTAATAATAAGCATTGGATGAACCGCATTTACAATTCAAATGTGTATTTTGCTGATGTAAAGTTCAACACCTTGCTTTGAACAGTATGTTTTCCTCCAAAACAATTAGCTATTGTTTTACTAGCAATAAAATGTCTTTACTTTTCATTTTTACGCAGACAGAAAAAATCCGATATCCTTATGGTGAAGGTAAAGGGGGACTCTACCTTCTGCTTCTGTAGAGAGTAGAACAAGGTATTTAGAAATATATGCAAAAGGTGATTAACTCTGCAATGACATCTTTAAAAAGCAGCTTTCAAAGCCAAATTAAAACAACGTAACAGAGGATTATCATCCTCCATAAATGGTGTTTGGACACAGAAGATTATGTGCAATGAACAGTGCAGCTGTGCAGTTAGAAATACTTGCTTCTAATCAGAAATACCAGCAAATGGTTAAATGAACTGATCCCCCACCACCACCCCGGTATGTGTAATAAAACGCCACAACAATATTCCCAGAAGCTGTAAGTGGCACCCAAAGATTTGAGAACCCATTCCCAAACACACGCCTTGGTTACAATTGATATGGCACAGGGAAACCAGCACCATTTTGTATGCAAAAAGCTGCTTTAACTCCAAGTCTCCTGCAGGCATCATCAGGACAATTAAGACTGTGGCACTCACATTTTCCAACCCAAAATACAGCTAGTTCTCTCCCTGCACAAGCAACTACATTCAATGCGGTGTGCTCCTTGCAGTTTCTTTTTCTAAAAGTAAAGTGTGTGTGTGTGTATGCGTGCACATAGTTGCACGTACGCTGCAGGGAGAGGGGAGGTGATGCCTATAGATTTGATGACACAAGTTGCAAATAGAATTGCAGCAGTGTGACAAGTCAAATAATAACATCTTACGCATGTTTCTTTACTCTTGAGTGTCTGTTTTGCAATCAAGACATACAAGTGTCTGCCAGTTTCTGAAGGATATGATCCTTAAGTGAAATTACTGTGCAAATAAAAGCTTTTTACTCCTATTAAAATTCATCTGAGTCATAAGTGGCAAGGAAAAAAAGCTTGCGGAGTGTATTCTGCTGTCAATCTAATAAACATTCTGTGCAGAGGGACTATTTATCAAAGATAAATTGTACTTAAAAGTCCTTCATTAAATCTATGGGGGGGAATATAATTATACCAAATTGCACAGTTTCAGTATCCATGGTTAGTGTCTTCTTTGTACTCAGAGTTTGAAAATAAAAATAAGAAAAAAAAAGGAAGAACACAGAAATACGTTAGATTTGTGGACTGTATTGTTGCCTCTTGCAAGAGACTATTTTGATATGATTTCAAAGGATTAGGTTTAGATGCCATTTAGTTTTTTAAGCAACATATAACACTTCCAAGCTGCCCAATTTCAAAATTTAAACTTGAAGTGAAAGCTAGACCTTCTGCATTCATCTAGGTTACAGTATTTCGCAGGGACTGTAATACACAATTCCCTGTGCACTCCACAATATACAGCAGTGGGGGAAAAACCACGTTCCTCAGTATGCTGCACTTTAAAGCTCAGTTCTCCACACCAAGTTAAAATATCCCTACTAAACATTGTTTTTACTATCTTTATAATTTTCATATCTTTTAGATTCCTTTCTCTGCAGGACTCCTGCTTTGCTTGGAGTGAGATGTAAGAGTCATTACACTCAAAGCTTTAAAACGCAGGTCTTTGTTATTGATGAGCTGTTCCTTTTCCTTTTGTATTTGTTTATTGTTCTTTAGTCTGTTTGGGGGATAAGCAAGTTACTGTAATCAAAAAGCAAAAAATAACAACAGTAAACTTCTGGGGAAAGGCCTTTTTTGGCACAGTTGGTTCACAAATGACCTTTCAGAATATAAAAACACAAAGCCGCAAAGAAAGGTTCCTTCTTTAAGATTACCTTTGATGTATTTCTGCTGCTGGCTGGACCCCACTAAATACCCACTTAATTGTCCCTTTGTAACGCTGTTTCTTATCTCTGGGGGATGAGTTGTGCAGGGGGGTGCAGGGGGGCTGTTCACCTCACCGAGGTGCAGCCTGCGGCTCAGTGAGAGCCACAAGGCTCCCTGGCAGACCAAGTCAAACAACGCCTGCCAGTGCCACTAAAACAAAGACAATTAAGGGTATACCATATTTTTTCATTACATGATTAACACTGCTGCCAGCCTTTGATTTGGTGAGGACAACACTGAATGTAGGAAGCAGAAGTTTTGATACGCTACTAACGGAGTGCGGACAAGGTTCGGGTTTTTTTCCTTTATCCTCACAAGGAGGAGGAGGAGATGGGAGAAAGAAGGGGCATAAATTGGGGAAGGCTGTGAAGTTTGGGTTATAAATAGAGACCAGAAGGCTTCCACTGGCCTAAACCAGAAGAAACATCTGCTGGAGTCATAACTAGATTGCGGGTGGACTCTTAGAGTAGTTGTCACCAGCCACTGCTCCACTCTGCAGGGTTTCAGAGCCTCATTCTGCCAGCCAAAGCAAAGTTAATAAAGAGGTACCCAAAAGGAGCCATACCGCTTTTGATGGCATAGAAAACAGGTGTTTCTTTTCCATGAGCCTGCTGGAGTCCAAAAATTATAGTAGGGAAAAGTGATGTTACTTAATAGTTTTCTAAGGGTAACAGTATCCTGTCCTACCTCTCCCGCTAAATGAATTGGATGTTTATGTAACGCAAAACTACCTCTTACAACCAAATCTCCGTGACAAAAAAGAAGAAAACAAAAAGCTGTAATAATAGCAGTGCAAGGAGGGGGGGGGGGAAGAAAGCAAATGCAGTGAAAATTATACCTTGGGTTTTGTGGAGGTTTTTTGTAGATATATACCATGCTGATCCCGCAAGTGAGTAGAGAAGAAGTAGACTGGCTGCTACAAAAAAGGCGGCCAGGGCACATCTGACCCCATCTTTGCTCAAAAACAAGTTCTGTAGTTTGCACAGATACAGTTCCCTTGTTGTGTACAACAGAATATTGTAAACCTTCAGTAAAATGCTCAAAACTGCACTCTCTCACATCTCACATTAGTTTATTAAATATGATCTTCCCTGTACACCTGAAACTCATGTCCACAGAAGCTGTAAATGTTCAAACTCCATTGGAGATTTTATAGAGCAATCTAATGTATCACTACCCATATGTTACTTACGGCAGTGTTTGGACTGCTGACCAGATGTGGATTTTCAGTATGCTTTACCTAAATGTTCAACCATGTTTTTCATGTCATTCTTGTGGTCAGAAGGGTGAAAATCTTATGTAGCTCAGATTTCAGTAGAGAAACTGTCTGCTGTGCGTCTTCATTATTTTCACTAACCTTACAGTCTCATTTTTGGAATCAGTGAATTTTATTAACTGTGGTCACATAATTTCCCTTTAACATTCCTAATCCCCATCCTGCCTCAAGTCACTTAATTGCTCTCACCTGCGGTTTGACCATCGTGGATTCACAAGTAGCATGTTATTCAGTATTCATTCAAAGCAATACTAAGCAATGCTCCAGTGCTGAACACAATGAGCACACTGCCTTTTTTGTTAACCATTATACATTTTAACATCGTGACCATACCCTTGCTTCGACTTCCACCACAGCATCTGAACAGGAAAATGATGTATTTATTCCATACTACTTGAAGGTGTCAGGCACCAGCTTCTTTCAGAGTAAAGGATTTCTTACTCAGTCAGGAGATAAGTGACATTTTGCAAATCACAGAGGCTTTTTTCCGAGCTCTGAGTTCTAGAGTTAATTTACTTCCACAGGGTGGTGGAGGTATGGTGGACTGGCATTAACACCTGCACTAATAACAGCGCTTTTAGTCTAATGGAGGAGCAAACACTCAACATGCTACGGAGACAGTTTAAAAAAAAAAAAAAAAAAAACCACACCACAAAAATCGTGAGCCTTTAGTAGCAGCAAAAGGGAAAGAAAAAAGAGAGAAGCCTCACCACCACATAGGACACACTCCAGCAGCAGAAACTTAATTAGAATTGTAATTCAGCCACATTTCCCACTTTCCATTCCCTGTGTGATACGTAATTAACACTCTAGAGAAACCTACCAAGGGTTAAAGCCATGCAAAAACACATTCCCTCCATTTCAGGCTAAGGCTGAAGAGGCAGAATCGAACACGTACAGACTGAAAGCTTGGAGAAGTCCTCCTCTTGGAGCTAGCATGCAGCCGAGCAAGGTGAAATGAGCAGGGAGCAGCGAGGGAGCCCTGCGAGCGGAGGAGCCTGCTACAGCTGCAGTCGCTGGAGCAGCCTGTTAGCATAATGCTTTGACAACTCCATCAGCGCAGTCTCAAGGTAGCTGTCAATCAGGATGCATCATTTAATACAACAGCACACTAAGGATTTTCTCCTACAACCCACATGACAGCGTATCTACAGCTCTATTTATATCAGCGCCCAGTTGTGTTTACAATGCTGTTGTAATTAGAAAAGATGCAACAGGCAGCAATATTATTCAGATTTCCATTTTGCCATGCTGCCATGTAAAGTGCGATCTTGCTTCACAGAGTCATGCTAAATGACAAAAGCGCTATTTTCTTCAGTCTCTGTGCTCAGACAGCACTTCATTTACAGCTATCTATAATTAGATTAATGGTGTAGTGCCGTACAAAGCAGGCCCACTTCACATCAGATAGCATATGAATTAGGACAAACACTTATTTCAATTCCAGGCAGAGAAAGCAGTGACTGGGGTATTTAGCATACCCTTTATGGTGGAATGAGATGTTAATTGTGTACCATTACCTCTAAACTGCTTGCTTGTTGTATAAATCACTGTGCTAATTGATGCAGAGATAGAAACGTAGCCACAGGCAAGAAAGCAACGGAATGAGAGCTGAAGATGGTGGATAAAGGATTATCGAGTAAAACCATATGGAGATGAGGTTCCTTTGAAACCTGCCCACAAGCAGCACTACTGCGAACTACAGGGGGAAAAGTGCTGCACTGATGCGTAAGAAAAAAAATATGTATTTTACATCATCGTTTCAGAACAGAATCTTAGTAGCAAATCCGAGCCAAGCAGAAAACTGAAGAATAAACATGTGCAATGAACCTCAATACACTCTTCCAAAAGACAAGTAGCAGGCTAAGCACGCCCTGGGAATAGTCACTACACCGCCCAGATTTTGGGGGCCTCAGTTAATAAGTAACACTTGCAAACTATCCAAAGCAGATGTTCCCCCGACCCATCTGCAGACTAGAAATGCAGGCTCTTTAAACAGAAAAGGCGTCTGTGCTAAAAAAATAAAACAAGACATTCAAGTGGCTACTGATAAGTTAAATGTGATCCTTATCCTACTGATAAGGAGGCAGAAGGGAAGCAGCTTTACACACCTGTAGTAACAACCACATATATTCTAGCCCGTGCACACACTGAGACAAGAAAATCCCTGAAAACCCCCCTCCATGTACTGCGCAAGCAAGAGAGGAGAATCTCTCACAAGTAACAAGTAGCTGTGTCAGCACCAGGACTAACTAAGAAGCCTGCTTTCTCACGGACAGGTTTTGTAGTTGTTTGTCATCTCTCAAACAGCATTCTAGCCTTCAGGGCGTTCGTAACTGCACTCCCCAGTGTAGATTCTCTTGCCCTAAATAAACGGTGAGTTTGGCCAAACCCTCCGCCCACACTCCCTACCACAGAGTTGCAGCCTTCTCCTCTAGCTGGACACATTTTATTTATGAAAGGGGTCGGACTATAATGCTTTTAGGATCCTTCCCCCTCTGTTACCTTTGGCTGAAGTCGATCAACTGAGTCAAAGTTACTGGGAAGCCGGGGGACAAGCACACACGACGGACATCCAGCATGCCTGCCTGGGCCTTGGTTTCCTGGCAAAGGTGCCTAAACATAGCATTTTGAAAGGAAGATGAGCTACAATGTCATCTTGAGCACCACATTCAAGGACAAGTCAACCGGGTGACATGCTTACCTTCAAGCCATGCTTCTTCCACTACAGACACTGCAAACACGTTTGGCATAACTATTCTGGAGAAGAGTGGCTCTAGTATACATGCTGGAGCCAATGCCACTGCACTCTAAACCATCTCCCCTCTGCCCCCAAATTATTATATAAACCTTTTTCTTAAGCTGCTTGTTCAGAAAACTTGTTTGAACTTGTACACGGCTAAGGCTTAGCTTCATACTTTGATCTAACAAAATGCGAAGACAAAACGCTAGTAACTAAAATACTACTCAATGTCCTATTCTAAGAAAATGTATTCCCCTCACTCACAACACGACACTTAAGAGCAAATGCTGACTTTCAGCCACGAGCTCATCTTAGCACAGTCAAATAAACTTCCGAAAAATACAAGGTATCTTCCCCTTGAGCATTCAATCCCCACTAATCTTCAGTGTTTAATACTGCCTTAGCTTAAAAGAGCAAAGAGAATGCATTATATCTACTAGATATCTCACTGTCCTAAAGTTCATTAAAAAGAGTGAGATGCTGGATTTTCCAACCTTGTTCTTAATTTTCTTTTGGAACAACTCATTTTCCCTACTAATAGCAGCTAATTATTACTTGGGGACGTGAGGGGGTGTTACAGTGTTGCAGTAGTGTTTATTGACCTCAGTTCCCAAAGAAACACACGTAACAAATATATATGTATATGTGTATCCATGTATACATGGGAGGGCTTAGGGGTGGACAGTTACCCGTTACAAACAAGCAGTACTAATGTACAAACTACTGCTTGCTGCAAAATCAAGTGAATAGCAGAAGAGAATCAAGTATTGGTTGATGAAGTGCTTCAATTACTTTGAGAGGAACACAATACACCAAACAGGAGTAAGTAGAGTGATGTTAAAGACAGCATTCACTGTTTTGAAATGACAGTAGAGTTCAACAGTTTAGATTTTGGTCACCAGACATACAAAGCCTGTGGATTATCCTCCTTTACCACTGAAAGCTTACAACTTTAAGGAAACGCTAGCTATATCTGGCCAACCAAAGGGACCTATGAAATAGAAACAAATGGCAGTAGAAAAAAACCCTGTGTTGACTACTTTGAAATAACACCTCCCAAGTGTGCAGCTAGTTGACATAAATGGAAACGCATTGAGGAAAAGAGCTGTGAAGCTGTGTAACAGTCCTGTTCCTAATCATTAATCACTTTTTTTAGACCATTTAAACTAGCCCATTAGAGCCTGCAGCAAAATGCCAACACTCCCATCACTTGCATGTCAGCAGTGCTGGTGTTAACAGGAGAAAATATATGGTTTCTATGACTGTGCCCCAGTTCTACAGCATTTGCTACCTTTAATTGAAAAAGGCAGTTAAACACAAGGTAAATCATTCAGTTGGCTAAGCTGTTTAATAACACGTAATTGATAATGTCAATATGTTACAGTGACATAATGCATCACTTTCATCACTCTTATGCTTCAAATACGGTCAACTTATACTTCAAACATTTACTTTATATCTGCTATTTAATGAAAAACCCAGGGAGAACCGCCTTGAGTACCACGTGTGGAACATACGTACGACACACACCACTGCCTCAACACATCTGCGGGTTGGTTAGAAACAACGCTTGCAACTTTGTGAAAATCGTTTAGTTACGTCATTAGCAACTTGCTTTTCGTCTCAAAACACCAGAAGCTCCTATTGGAATAATACGTATTTCCCTGATAAAATCTGTTGAAAAAGAGCATGAAAAAATCTGCACAAGAAAAAGCAACTACTTGTTTTCTGAAATGTGTCCCAATCCTGCAGTCTTTTGCTTAACTTTTCACATGTAACCAGGCCAGCAGTAGCCATCAGGACTTGTTGTTAGTATAAGGCAAATCACATGCCTAAGTGTTTACAAAATCATACCCTCTAAATATGGAATATGATCTGGAGTAAGAAAAAATATATCTTATCAGCCATGTACAGACAGTGTGGTTAAACATGACCAACCCCATTATACAATACAGTGGTTTTTAACATGTATTAATTAAAAAAAAAAATTATTTCTACAAGTATTTTAAATGGGCGAGAACATTTGACCTGTTTATTATATAATAAAAACGTAACTACTGACAAGAACCATGCAATTCTCTCTTCATCGTGTAGCAGAGAACAAGCAGATGGTTGCAAAATGGGACCGGTTTTTGGTTTTGTTTTTCAAAAAAAAATAGCCCCCTCAAAAAAAACCAAAAACAAACAAACAAACAAACACACACCACAAAACCCAACCAAAACAAAAAAAAAGCGCAATCAACTTTTAGTCACCACTGTTACAGGATGCATGCAGGAAAAGAAAGTGATGGAGCAGACTCAGTGGTAGCAGGCAAGACAAAGTGTGCTGCCACTTTGAACCTCCATTACCTACATGTAACTATAATATTTGTTTGCCCTGAGATTTTAATTGTATCATAGACAAAATGGCTAGGAAGGTTCAGTATTCTGAAAATACAACTATGCTGCCTCATAAGTTTGCCCTCCTCCTGTTCTTGTAATTGGAAAGTAGCTGTAGGTAGTGGTAACGGTATCACGACAACCAAGTCTTTAAACATCTTTCAGAGAGAAGTTTGGTTCAACTGTGCTGGAGTTCACTGTCCGAGGAGAAGAGTTACACAGATGTCCAACTAACAAAGGTTGCAATGAACTGCACTGGCCACAGGTGATTACCAAGTTGTAGGTAACTTGTTAGAGTAATGGTTCTCGCAAGCATAAAAAGCAAGTCCATTGATAATGAACTGCGCAAGGCTCACAAAAGCAACCTGTAGAGTTTGGTTTGACTAGAGACCTGGGTGATGTATATAAGATAACGACTTATAAAAAGGGAAACGCCAACAAAGATGCATAAAACTATAGTACCAATTATATAGCAACCCAACGCCTGTAGGATACTTACTATTTTTGATTTGGGTTAACTACAAATTTGTAAGTTGTTCAGAAAGTTCAGTAAGGAAGTACTTTTTGAAAAGTACTATCTGATTTGGGGCACAATACATCCCCCTCTAGAAAAAAAAACAAACTGAGTAGAATTGATTTACAGAAATGTCAAGCAAATGCTGCTTAATTTCTAGACACCAATGTTCTTCCCCCTCTGGGTGGCCAGGGAATAATAAATGTTTGACTCCTCTTCCCTTCAAGTTCAGCACTACTTTTGGCGCTCACTTAAATGGAAGAAAAAGCAGAGCACAGAGGCCTTTCATTCACTGTGAGGCTACCTACAACCATACAGAACATGTAGATAGGTCTTATTTTCCACTGACTGCAAAAATGGTTTTAGTCTGTACGTTTCATAGGGAGAAAATTGCAGAGCAAACTGCATTCTTTCACAGCTTACAAAGTTTTCTAATGGTTGGGCAAGCACTGGTTAGAGCTTGGTCTGTTAATTTGCCTTGGAGTGCTTCCAAATACTACTTGGTAAGCCACAGCATCTTTCTGTTTTGTTTTGTACAGCAGGTAGCACAATGACATCTACAACTGGAGAAAAATGTGTGTAGGAAGCCAAGGCCTTTTTACAGAGATTTGATTCCATTTACAAAGCTCTCTGGATTGAAATACGGATTTAGGGAAGTTAACATATGAAGCCCCTTGAACCTGGGCAAGTCCAAATGCATTTGTAAGGCTGTTGCAAACTCAGAATTCAAAGCAGGAATCTAGCTGGTCATGAGGGGAAGCTGTGAGAAAGGAGTGAGAACCCAAGCCATCTAAGATGGTGCACCTTTACAACAACTGAGTGATAATCTCATCCGTACGTCTTCCTGCCAGACACCCTGCTCTCACACCATGGCAATTACACAGCCTGGCAACTTATTTAGGGGTTTTAGTAGCATTACTGTTCAGGTTAGAGATAGAGAGGCTTTAAATCTTGGATCTGGTTTTGTCCTGGACTTGTTTCTGTCAGTAGAATCATAGAATCATTAAGGTTG
>NW_009199257.1:1831-8614 GCF_000690835.1 Fulmarus glacialis | reverse complement strand
AAGAAAGACATGGACCCGTTGGAGCGGGTTCAGAGGAGGGCCAGAAAAACAATATCAGGAACTCCCCACCTATGAAGAAAGGCTGAGAGAGTTGGGGTTATTCAGCCTGGAGAAGAGAAGGCTTCGGGGGGACCTTATTGCAGCCTTTCAGTGCTTAACGGGGGCTTATAAGAAAGATGGTGGCAAACTTTTTAGCAGGACCTGTTGCAACAGGATAAGGGGGAATGGTTTTAAACTGACAGAGCGTAGATTTAGACTAGGTAGAAGGAAGAAATTTTTTATGATGAGGGTGGTGAAACAGTGGCACAGGTTGCCCAGAGAGGTGGTAGATACCCCATCCCTGGAAACATTCAAGGTCAGGTTGGGTGAGGCTCTGATCTAGTTGGGCAACCTGATCTAGTTGAAGATGTCCCTGCCCACGGCAGGTGTGTTGGACTAGATGACCTTTAAAGGTCACTTCCAACCCGAACTATTGATTCTATGATTCTATGATTCTATGATTCTATGATTCTATATACATATATATTTGTTTAAATGTATTAAAGAACTGTAAAGGCAACAAAATATTTTTGAAGAGAAGTTTTACCAATTTTCTGTAAAGCCCAGTCAATCTCATTCCTTTGCCAAAATTTGAATTATATTGTGTAGTATTAAAAAACATTCTACATCATCTTTGTGAAAAGCACCTGTTCAGACCCACCAGCTTCAGCTACCTTTCACACATTTTAAAGTTGACACACTGAGTCTATTCCTCACAGTTTAGTTTAACTGTTCCTCTTACAGTTGACTTGTCACAGAAGTCCAAAATTTAAGCCAAATGTCCTTTCTCAAGGACATCTGATGCTTACTTTTTTCACAAAGGGAGTTTAGTGATGTAAAATGACAACTGCCCATGTGGGAAGGCCAAAAGAAATACACTGTAAGCTTGAAAGAAAGTATGTTTAGAGAGAATGTTAAAAGCAGTTTAAGCCTAATTCCATGGAGTAAAAGATCAAGTTGTATTTCTACTTTGTTTTACATATTCACATTTATCTGTGGCAGAAAATACACTCGTGATTCCTCTGAAGTGACTCTCGTTAGAGAGTGCAGTATGTTCCAAGGCAAAGTCTCTACACAAAATAAAATTTTTTTTAACAAGAATATATACGCACAAATATAGACATTTGCATATAGGTAGCCCTAGAAACTAATACCACATTTTAAACAGAAACAAAGGAAAAATATGTTATAAAATTGTTCACAGTCCACAGATGAATGTATTCAGTAAGATTTTAAAGCCTGAAGTCTAGGAGAGTTCTCAATTCACTCATATAAAATGACAAATAAGATTTTCTTATGTGGAGCAGGTTGCAATGATCAGCAAAACTGAGTTTGAAGGAGACCAGCTGTGGCATTTTAGCCAAGTAATACTGTTTTGCCATTGCTATTAACAGGCTAGTAATAAAATTTTGAAGGCCTCAGGAATGAAGCTTGTCAGGCTTGGTTTGCCTGAACTCTCTTGATATTCCTGGAGCTTTGATCTCATTTGGTTTACCTGCAACAGAATTTTTTTTTAAATGACTGGGTAGCTATGGCTACCATTTGTTTTACTTTTCCTTATATTTGTATGGAACAACCATAGTTTTTATACAGACAGTAGCAACAAGCAGTTGTTCTGTGCAAATGAGATATTTATGACTATTATAATGATACAGTGTAGAGGGAAACGGGCCTAGTTTGATAGCAGAGACTTTGAGAAGTGGGGAAACAGGATGCAGCATAGAAAAGTACAACAGGGGATGATGAGGGACACAGGCTGACACTGGAGGTGGTTGGTTAAAGAAATGCAGATCTAGACGCTGGACAAAACAAGTTTGAAAGTAATAAAGACAACAAAGAACAAATGTCTAACATAAAATGCACCACATACAGTAAATTCTTGTGTACAGTGAAGTTGCAGATCAATGAAGAGAGAGCACGATGTGGAACTTTGTTAGGAAACAGATGCCAGTAAATCCAAAACAGAAGAAAGGAGAGGAGGAAGAAAAAAAATAAGTGGAAGAAGAAATGTATCACCATTGTTGTCTTTGCAGTGAAAGTGAAAAATCTGGAACACAGACGACCTGCTGCAACCATTATCTATAAGCAGGCCTGGCCCCCCAGTGCCCTTGCTTGCTTGAGGAAGATTGGTGCTGTCAATCTCAGAGTACAAAGGGATATTGAAAAAGGTGAGCATAACACATAATAATTTTAACTGTATTATTATTATTACTACAATTACTATGACTGTGGGTTTTTTTTTTCTGTAATAGTATTTCTTAATTTTACTTTTTTCTCTTTTGCAATATTGAAATCTGGACTAACAAAGAGTCTTTGATTAGATTGTTAAGATTTACATGATACTAGAAGTCAGATATTTGGCTTTACGTATAAAGTATATTTCCTTTTTGCTCATAGCAATATTTTATGCATAATGCAACTGGAATTCCAGTATAATATACTGTTATTTTGCATTTCTCTTGCTGAAAGTTTGCTTATTAGATAACTAGGAGCATCCTGATGGGAATGATAGTGATGTCCTTTCTGCAGATGAATAGGCATCAGACAATGCTTTTCACCTATGACATGAATCAGAAATTTTTCATAGAAACAAAACCAACAGTATTTTTGGAATAGGTTCATCTGACTTAACGCTCTTAGTCAAGCATTCAAACTTTATTGTGTCAGCTTTAGTTATAGTACTTTTATGTGCAAAATAAATAAAGGCTGATAATCAAAATACATAAATAAAGCCCACACTATGTTGTCAGAATACCTTTAAGAATTGCTTATACACCAGGCAATGTCTCAGAGAACTCTTTTAAGGAAAGAGGAGTGTATTAATTGTTTCATTCACGGAGTGTTCCTCAAAACAAGGCAAACAAAGATTCCCTTTAACTTAAGCAAGTTTAAATTGGATTCTAAAATGAAGATTAATTCTAAACATAATGATTAAGTCCTCTGCGGTATCGGTCAGCCCCATGCAGATGCCTCCATACCTTCAATAGCAGAAGATACCAATGTTTAGGTAGCTACATCATTCCTAAATGTCTGACTTCCAAGGTGCCATACAGGGACAAGAAAGTGTTCCCTTTCCATTTCCCAAAGTTGCTTACACTTTATTATATTTTAAATTAAATGTTATAGAAACATTTGCATGAGAACTAGTGATGGTATAGATGTAAGTCACAAAATAACCACACAATCATTTAAAGTGGTACTCCTTCCTATTAAAATAATTGAATCTTTTTGTTAATCAAACTCTTAGCACTGGATCAACGTATTGGATCAAATTCTTAATACTCAGCAACTTATGTTCTTGTACTTCAGGCCAGTCAATTCAATTAAAAGGCTCCCACTATGTATGATTAAAAGTCCTCTAAAGACATTGACTACGCTTACTGGCTGGAGCCGACGTTATGTCCACATTGTCAAATATCCTACGGATATTCTTTTGTTCTCATGTTCCATTTATTGCTGTGCTACGTATTTTATCTGTTGAGTATTTTAAAACATATATACTCACTTAAAAGAGGCAATCTCATGTTCTTCACTGGGGGGGACCTCTCCACGGACAGAATCTACACAGTGTGTTGTGCAAAAATCCATCTGGGATGATATTGCCTGAAAGCGGGGTATCCAGCACCTGAAGGGATGTAAAATTTACTCGTTACCTATATTCTTTTTGTTCTATCTTATTTAAACAACTATTTTATTGTGCCCTTTGCTGTTAGGTCTTTTCTTACTGAGATCTAAAAAGAACCCCACACCATCTCTCTCTCCTGTCACCCCGGAGAAGAACATTGGATTTTAAGATATTTGTGTTTACTTACCAAAATGGAAGATATTGGAAAAGTGACCTTATCACATACAAAAGCATCTCTGTTTAATTTTTAAATTTTCTGTTATGTGTGTGCATGTATAGGAGAAAGCTGGACGACACCTGTAATAATGTCACTGAATGCCTTTTTAAGAATAAAAAGTAAGACAGCATTGCAATAAACAACATTTTACATTCTTTTAGATCAGAAACCCGACCAGCCAGTTTTGAACTTTAATAGGATTTTTTTCTGGTAGAGTACAAGGAAGATAACTGCATATGCATCAAATGAGTGGATTATGACTCTTCAGAAGTTAAAGTTCATCTCTACAATTAAATCAACTCTAGTAAAAACAGCAGCTTTGCAGAAAGGTCATACATGAGTGCTGAGAGGCTGCAATCCAAAGCATCTAAAATAAACAGCAAATGAATAGCCTAAGAGCTTGCAAATCTAGTCCTTCCTGTATACCTGCTGACAAAGCCAAGATGTTATGGCAAGGAATTTTTTAAATAAACTTGAAAAAGAAGCTAAATTACATTGGCAGATTATTTGCATTGAAGATGCTTAGTGGAAATCTTGTTTGTCAATGACAAAAGTTCCATTATATTTTTCTTTCTACTTTTTTTTTAACTGTTACCAAGTGTTAATGAAGCTGGAAATGGATCTTAATGTATTCAGGAAAACAAAGAACAGGTTTTACAGAAGACAGCACCTTAAATGAGAAAAGATGAAATGTAAGATTACAGTTTAAATAAATGTGCCAGGTAAAAATGGGAAAACAACTGGGGGGTTTAAAAACCTGGTATATTAAAGCAAGTTACTATAAAACTTTTTTCCACAATACCGTATCCAAAATCAAAAGATTTTTTTTAAATGGAATTCATTTTAATTAAACAATAATAGATTTCATTACTCATTGAAGGACTTGCACCAGCCTTTTAGAGGAAAACAAAGGAACATATTTCTCCACTTTTGAAAATGAAGAATCCTTCAAAAGATTTATGTGGTCAAGAAAATCAGTAACAACTTGTACAAGAATTAGTAGGAAAGGATTCTGGGGAAACTAGCATGCAAAACTGCTAGAGAACATATAGCCTAATTTTCATCCAGTGTTTTGCAGGAGACAAACCATTATGCAGGAGCATATCTAGAATATAAATAATGCAAAAGTAATTTTGTGCAGCAAGAATATAGTGTGTAGATATATTAAATAATTAAAAAAAAATGAAAAAAGAATCTAGCATCCTGTAAAAAGAGAATCTGAAACTCCATGTTTAATTTTAGTACAAATCTGCGCAGAGATATAGTTAAAAGGGAAACAGCAGGACCTGAGGTAAATATTGCTGGGTTTTTTCTTTGCACCCTTTATACCACCTAAATCTTTTCTGAAAAGTTGAATTTGTTGATCGTGTGGCGTGGTATGAATTTTCACCACTGTGACCAACAGAGAAAAGATGTTCTGTGATGTAAGTGATTCCAGCTGTGCTGGAATACATTAGTGGACTGACAGCATTTCATTACCTCTTAGCTGGCTCAGCATTTCAGCTTTCAGAGCATTTTTTTAATTGTAGTTTATTTTGTCCTTAAATCATTTGTCTCAATGAAACATAACACTATCTGTATTTTGCTGAGATTTTTCAGAGATTTATTTTGCCCTCGAAGTACAATGCTCTGTGATGAACTTGTTCTTCTCATATTTCCTGCAGTTTATAATTAAAAATAAACTAAGGCTTACAATTATTATAAAATTTTGTCAGTGTTGACTAATATTACTCAATCTTCTCTCAGCTGATCAGTTATATGGTTCAAGAGAAGATGGGTGACCTGTCTATCTGTGATCAGAATCTGCTTTAAAATAATTTAAGAAAAAATTATTTCGCAATGATAAAAATAAAAGGAGAAATAGACAAATGGGAGAAATATGTATCCTTTTTCTTTTTTTCCTGCTTGGTGTAATTGTGAATGGGTCTCATTAACCATAAATGGGGACTATGAATGTGTTGTTCAACTTATCCTATTTTGACTCCTCTTTTTTTATCATTTTTCTTGATTTCTTATTAAGGGATAACTAATGTAAGATGGAGCCTTAATCAGTTATTATTTTCCTGTTACTGGAATGTCTGAATGACTAGTATTAATCATACCAAATAAAAAAATTTGTGGCAGCCCTTGGGGAAATGAATGCAAAAGTAACTCTCTCTGTTCTTTTCCATGCTTGTTTGATTTGGTATTTTCAGTACCTATTTTCTCTAATTAAAAAAATACATGAGTAGGTTTGAGGGAGATAAAACCAATCAAATTTTCAATAGACAATCAATAAAACTAGGAAAAAAAAGGTCACTGTCTAATGAATAAGAAAAAAACCCTAATTGTATATTTTAAAATGTAATTTTAAAATTATATCCTGATAAAAAGGTATATTTTTTACAATTTCTGAAGCTTTCCAGCATGAGATATTTTCATTTAAAGCATAATCTTGAAAACAACAACTATTGGTGTCATGTACCTTGAAATTAGAAACAGATTATTTCTAGATGATTCATAACTGTAATAGTCCATCCTTCATCTTTACAACCATTGCAACAGAACCAAGGTCTTCCTGTGAAACAAGGAAGGTGCTGCATATGTGTGGGGACGTTTGGTGTTCAATCTGCCCAGCATGGAACAGCAGATCCTTCCACGACACAGAAATGGAGTGTAGGATAGACTAAGTAGAGATGTGTAGGGTTGAGAAAAGGTAAGAATTTGACAATGTATTTATATGTGTATAACCTACTCCATGAGCTATGATGAGTTACAGTATGTTTTACAGGAATTGTCATGATGTGCAATGTGTAGTGTTACTGCAATCTCTTCTTGAAGTAAATGCATCTAAGACATAAAAAGTGTTAATGCATTAATAGCTTGGAAATGATCCACTGCCTATTTTTATGAACACTGTGCC
>NW_009199257.1:0-1800 GCF_000690835.1 Fulmarus glacialis | reverse complement strand
TCTTTCCCTTTCTAGCTTATTAGAGAATAAAATGTGCAGATTCTCTTATGAATTCCTCCTGAAAAAAACTTAATACTATTCATTTGGACGTTCTGTGTTCTGTGTGTATTACTTCCAATTTACCTATATTGAGTCTCATTTGCAATGTGTCAGTGTAACATCAAATCAAGTCAAATTGCATCTTATTTTTTTCCCTCACAGATCCATTGCTTTTATGTAATCAATGATTCAGAAAAGGAAAAAAAAAAAAAAAAAAAAAAGAGCCCTCAGCAGGTGCCTCACTTTTGCTTCATTACCTGAAAGATAATCGGTAAATATAATTTTAAGGGCCATTACAAAATATTTTCTTTTAGAAAAGGTTGAAAAAAGAAACTCTTTTATTATTTTAAAATCTGAAGAAATAGATAAAAGAATGAATTAATTGTGAATGCTTGGAAAGTTAAATTTAATATTATTTTTTGAAGACAAAACCATTTGCAAACAAATGTTGTTCATTTTATATATAACCTTCTAGAATGAACCATCTGTTGGTATTTAATATTTGCTAGTACATAAAAAAATAGAATTTTTCAAAAGTTTGCAATATGTACAAATATTCGTTAAATGTTTAAATTATATTTTTAATCACTACTTTGTTAAGGTCAGAAGTCAGCCATTCCAGATATAAGACTTGTCAGAACTTAAGTTGTTTGTACAGACCCAATTTATTCTCCTTTATATCACATGCATTCTAATATAGCTCTTAAGTTACATGATCAGATATTCATTTTATCTTTTCTTAACAGTACTTAATAGTGCTAGAAGATGAGGGAGTGAACATGGGCAGATGTAATTAGTATTGATTGAATATTTCTGTGCAACCTGAGTCATTGTTGCAGACCAATGCACAGAGAATATAAATTATCTAAATTTTCAGTTAATCAGAATTTTGACCAGTCAGAAAGACATTTTTAACATGAATGCAAAGAGGATAGTAGTGGATAAATTAAATATCCTTTACCTGATGGAACTGCATCACTGACTTGTAGTTTTTACACTACGAGTGGATTTCTTCAGTATTCCAGTCCACCAACTGGGGCAGCTTTTCAGACTGGAAAAGGGCAAAATGAAGGTTCTGACACAAAACATTGACATCTGTTTACAGTTTAGCTTTGCTAATAAATAAAAGGCCAAGTGCTTTTCTATGAATTCAGAAAGTGTAATTATATAAGCCTTCTCTTACAGCTGTGTTGGAAGCTGTGCTGTGTCAGGCAGGACACATGGTTTGCCAAGCCATTTGGAAGAGTAAATCATAGGGCAGGCAGCTATAACTGGTAACCATTTCTGCACTTTACACTGTTCATTTGATAAACTCATATGCCTTAAAGATACCTTATGCATCCAATGAGACACCTCGCCTTAGGAAGACTTGCCTGATTTTCCTGAAGCACAAGAGACTAACATGTTTCTCCTGATCTATGTGAGCATAAATGTCTCAGTAGCTGCTGTAAACAACTTCATATGGAGATAAAAATATGTACTTTTACTAAACATTTCATACTTGAGTACAAATATGGACTTGTAGTTGGAATGATAAAAAACATCTTAAATGTCTTTTTAGTACTCTTCATTCACTGTTTATTATGCATATTTTAGTCTGTCTTAAAATACTTCAGAAACTGCATACACGACACATAACTATAAGGTAGCATATCCCATCATCAGAAATTTAATGGACATATATGTAAATCAGACTACTAACTAATGCTTTAGTTATAACAGCTATTTGTTGTTAATATTATTAATAATAACATAATATAT
>NW_009199256.1:294-5623 GCF_000690835.1 Fulmarus glacialis | reverse complement strand
TCCAACCCAAACTATTCTGTGGTTCTATATATTTCACCCTTTAAAATCAGCATCTGCCTGCAGAAAAATGTTGGCCCCTAAGTTGAACATTACAGAAGACTTGTAAGCAGCAGAAAACAAGGAATTAAAGCAGAAATGCAAAAGCTGCCTAAGTTGTGGTGGTTGCTTTTATCACTTCTGAAATGATTAAAGCTGGTTCTGATAGTACGTAGTGTCTGCTGAGGAGGAGTGACTGAGAACAAAGATCGGTAAGACTTGGAGGTTACTTTTTAACAGAGAAATGGCAACTGTCCATGGAAGGGGAGCATTTCAAAGCATGGAAATCAGCCGTGGAGGCGGCTTGTTTCACTGGCTACAGAACGTCACCAGCTGGTGGCATGTCTTCACGTTGGCTTGATAATGTCAAAGAGCGGCTTTTATTGAGGCAATTACGTACGAATGAAGTGGGTGTCTCGTGGCTTTATTGTCACACCTCTAAACAAGTGAAGTAATCTGATCAGATAGAAATTACTGTCTTCCTTATAGATTGTGTAGTTACGTGGTTATTTTGCCCTTGTGTTAGGTATTCCAAATTGAAGACCGTTCCCTTGGGAAGGGTGTGAAAATTCACGTGTTGGGGCGGCGAAGGGAGGTTTAATTCTGTGAAACTGTAGACAAGCACTCAGGCAGAAGAACTCCAAACTTTCAAGAATTGGACGAAAATAAAAGGAATAGCTAGCGCGTTGCTGGTACACGATGGTAAATCACACGTGTGAGGTATTCAAATAATATCAAAACCACGGTTCAACGTAGTGTGCCTCAAACACAGAAAATGGAGTTTAATTGTGTGTAATCACACTGTCAAAACGTCTCTCGGAGCTCGCTGCCCGGCTCTACAGCTGACACGGCTGGCACAGACGATACTCACTTTTTAATAATTCCCTGAAGGTTGTTGTAACTTTAAACTTTACATTTCCTGATTAACAGTTGTTTCTGGTTTTGAACCGTAGGCTTTTTCCCTTAGGTACTTGATAGCTATTTTAAACCTTAACTCTAGTTTACAAAGCTCTTTAATAGGGGATTAGACTGGAATGAGTTAGAATAGTCATAATGTTCTGTAGGGTAATACAGTTATTCATATAGACCATCTGTTTTGTTACCTATTATGCCTACCTAAACACATCAGAGCTCGTAAAAGGTGCTCAAGGCTCCCTAAGAAAGGGCATAAATGAGGGATTCATGTAGCACTTAATTAGATTAATCTCAGCATATTTTTAACATACTGTTGTGAGGGAGGGCACAGTTCTAGTTATTACTGAAAATTACAATACTTTGATGTGTCTATTTATTTTTTGATAAATGTTGTCTTTCCATTAAAATAATCTGATTTTTTTGTGATTTTAAATAATAACCTTGGATTGCTGATTTTTTTTTTTCCCTAGATAAAATCAGTGCGTGCATTTACACTTGAGGCAGAAAATGCAATATATTTTGCATGTCAATGGGAGGCGAATGTTATTCCACAGCTGTGAATCAGTTGGCACTTATTCCAGGTTTTCAAATACCATCATTGTATCTCAGACACGTCTTAAAGGAAACGATCCATTTGAAAATGCGTTTTCCGCCAAACATTTTGCACTAGCTCTAACTGGAAAAGTTAGTGAGGGAAAATATTTCCCAGTTTCATTCAGTGGTGGGCATGATACTTCTTTAGGGTGTGTCTCAGCTTCTTTCTTGCAAAAAATACTTTATAAACATTAGAAGAAGAAAAATCTTTTGTAAACATTTTTAATTCAAGTATGCTATAATGATGCTGCTCATTTAATGATAGAAAATAAAAAAAAAAAACCTGAAATAAATTAAGCTGCTTATGCAATGCCATTTTAGCTCAACTTTCATGAAGCAGAATATTCTAGAAAATGTGTTTAAATAGATCTTTAGTTACAGTAAGGGTACTGTTTCCTTCTGTATAGATACAGTGTAATAGGGCAGAAATCAAAAGGGATTTCAGAATGTTTTCAACCAAGTTATGCTAAATCAACCGTACCAGTTGATTTTAAAAGAAATAAATTAAAAATGGGGATTTTGGCATCATATTTCTGTAATATAAACTAAAGCATAATGGCTGGAAGGTAGGAAGGGGGAGACACTGGAATAATTTTGCCTAGGTTTCTGCCTTAAAAATGATTTAATAGCAGCTAATCATCGGGATGAGAATCGTCTGCCATCTACTGTAGAGCTAAACAAAGTCTAGCAGACAAAAGGGAAAGAATTGTATTCGAAGCAGTCACATTTTCCCTTTATTTTCTCAGCGGGGAAGTTTTTGATTTCTTCTTTTGTAATACTGCTTTTATTTGTATTTGTAGGGCGTAGGTAGCTTCTTTTCACGGAGGGTCAGTATGTAGATGTCGTTACCCAAACGTAGGTATGCTCTGTGGGCGTTCAGTTGACAACAGCAACGTGTTGGAAATAAAGGCTGTACTTAGTTGATGATTAATCTTTTAATCTTCCCCTCAATCCTGAGCTTGATACGAACCGATCGAGTTTCCTGACCGGTGCTCAGCGCACGACCGTGCTTCCCCGGGGGGCAGCGGCGGGTCCCCCCGTGACCGGGGGGTGCGATGGAGGTTCGCCAAACGCAGGGCAGTAATCCTTCCAGTTGCCTCAGTACACAGAGTGTGTTCTCCCAGCTGGATTACGGCTTTCAGCTTGCAAAATGTCGGCCTTTTTGCTGAGCCTAACATAAATGCTCGTTCCCACACAGCGGGCTCTTTCTTTGGGCTCTGTCAGACGAACGGGGGCCAGTAGCCCGGAGCTGCCTCCTTGGCGTTGCCGGAGTTGAGCATCTTCACGCTGCTCTGAGAAGTCCCCGATTCCCGGTGCACGATAGGAGCGTAAACCGCTGCTGAAGGATGGTTTCTGCTCGCGCGGCAGACTGCGTGAGAGCAGCGGAGACGCGGGCAGACGCTGCCTTTTGTTGGCTCCACTGCTTGTGGATCGCATAAATGCCCCAGCTGTCTGCCTGGGTGTGTGCGAGTCAGAGCCCGTGGATGTTTTTAAAAAATCTAAATATTAGGGAGGACCTAAGTAAAGTTTGGAGGGAGAAGAATACGTTAAGACAGCTTCTTTGAAAAACACACAAAAAGCAGCCCCACAATATTAACAAAAATGCCTTAAATCTCGCCAGACTCTGTGTATGCTGCTTAAATATTTTTTCTTCTGGCTTCAGAGTAGTAGGATAAACCGTGACTATGAATTATCGCATGCTGTTACGAGAGTAACAACGAAACTACTTAGAATTTTGTGATGTCGAGTATAATTTATTCTTTTACTTCAGTGCATGTTTTTTTTCCAAGGAGAAGTTACAAATTTAGAAGCTGCTTGTCACCAGCAATTCTGGCATATTATTATTTTATTATGTAGTCAGCGCAATATAAATAACCACATCATTAATACATTAGATATATTCAAACGGGATACATCTTAGTAGCAACTATACCTTTATTTACCCCTCCAAAACCCTCTTACTAATCAATGATTTTTTCTGTGCCCAAACCGTTTGTTTCCTAAAGGGAACGTGTTGAAAATACAAGTCGTCCTGGAGAGACACAAGTGACGATCCAAAACCTGATGCCAGAAACAGTTTATGTCTTTCGAGTTGTGGCGCAGAACAAGCATGGCCCCGGAGAGAGCTCGGTGCCGTTGAAGGTGGCAACTCAGCCTGAGGGTAAGCTGTAAATATTTCAAGTCGTCTTGAATTAGGGATCAGGTTTTTTTCTTCTCCCCATTCATGACTTTTCCCAGAATAAGCTGATACTCTTGAAAGTTGCGCTTGCAGCCCATAGTTTCAAAATGATTTTCCAAGTTACCGTGTCGGTATGCTTATATGATTTATTCTCACTCTTAAGAAGAACTGATAAGACATTCCTTGTTAAATTCTCTAAAGTTTCTGTTATAAAAGAAATACTTCTAAATTGTCATTAACTGAAAGAGGGGGAAAAAGCAAACTTTAAGAAAATGCCAAGTGTGTGATTTGTTAGGATCATTCCAGACAAAAGGAATCTGACCCAGGGAGCAGGATCTCCTTCAGAAATTTGATCCCACCTTTACACCCGGCAATGAATCCATGTGAAATGCTGAAATGTGAAAAAATACCCATCTTTTAACTGGAGTTGTTTAATAGCGAAGTTTACGCTAAAATAATTAGCTACCGAAAATGTTAATGGTTAGGCTTGGTGACTAGTGGAGTTTCGTGCTTACATTCCAGTTCAGCTTCCTGGTCCAGCACCCAATATCCGAGCGTACGCCAGTTCACCCACCTCCGTTACTGTCACCTGGGAAACGCCGTTGTCTGGCAATGGAGAAATCCAGAACTACAAGCTCTATTACATGGAGAAGGGACAGGACACTGAACAGGTACAGAGCCTGGCTCTTCCTGCGTGATACACAGTGCCATTGACAGCCTTTTTTCTTTTATTATGTTTTTACCTTAAATTTCTAGAAATATCGTGTGAAGTGTTCATTTTTCTGATAGACTGAATCCTTTAGCCTAAAATACAGAAATATTTAAAATTAAAAATCCAGCAGGAAATGTATATATCTTGGAATTAAAGCAATATTTTATGTGATGGCTTATTTAGGTATTCATCAGCATCGAGAAGTGTTTGGGGATGTCCATCATATCACAAGAGGAAAACTCAAATAATAGCTATATCCCCGTTTAACAGTTCTGGTTCGGGTAGTGTAAAGGATCCTTGCATAGTTTTTATAGGCTGGCTGGTTTTATTGTAGTAAAGTAGGCTGATTACTGATTTTGGCATCATCCTTAATCTGAACTGTCCTTGCTTCTTGAGTTCTTTGATCCAGTGATGGATATTTTGATAGTGATGAGTGTCTTAACTGATTAAATTTTCTTATGATTCTACTGGAAGAATCCAGTATGTTCTGTGCAAGTATAGGTTGCCATATGAGAATAGTCACAACTTGGGCAGGATTAATCCCAGTCATTTAATTTCCCATCCGATTGCATACGAATATGACTCCAGCTTTAAAAAAAGCTAAGGGAAGAATATTTTTATTAGCATTTACAATAATTTTTGACAGGAGTTTTTAAATAGGAATGTTGTATTCCTCAGATAAAATTACCTTCTCTACTTTTGCATCCCACTATTCAAAATATAGTAATAATTTTTACTATAGGCAAGTTTGTCAGATCCCTTTTAATTTACAGAACCAGTGTCCATGTTGTGATTTAAATCAGATAGGTAGAATTTTCTCTTGCAAGCTCACTGTTGGCATCTTTACAAGTCCTGGCTGTATATAAACTGTGGGTTTGATCTGCAGGTGCTAG
>NW_009199256.1:0-280 GCF_000690835.1 Fulmarus glacialis | reverse complement strand
GACTTCATTACTTTACTGAAAGTATAAGACATTTTTAATAGTTGCAGGCCTGATTCTGACCTTGACTTGTATGTCTGTTTGTTTATGAACAGGATGTTGATGTAGGAGGACTCTCCTACACCATTAACGGATTAAAGAAATACACAGAGTATAGTTTCCGAGTGGTAGCTTACAATAAACACGGTCCTGGAGTCTCGACCCAAGACGTTGTTGTACGAACGCTGTCAGATGGTAAGCTGCTTTATTCCAATTCCCACCCCCACCCTGCCCCCCCCACCCT
>NW_009199255.1:27388-29449 GCF_000690835.1 Fulmarus glacialis | reverse complement strand
CCACAAGTCCTTCTCTGTTTGCAAACAATTCCATTACATACAGACTGAAATCCTTCGTGTGTTTATAATTAGTAATATGTTCTTTGCTTTTTTAATGTTTTTTAGTCACTGTCTCTACTACAGACTTGTTCCAAATACTGAAAAAGTTGCTAGATTGGAAACAACCTACGGGGTGCAACACTCGCACCTCATGTGATCCAACTGTTCTGCTGAGCAGTGGGGGAAAAAAAAAAGTGCCTTTTTGCCTGGAGGAAGGGCAAAGCTTCCATAAACACTCAATTAATAGTTTAAAAAAAAAACACAACCAAAACTCAAAAAACTCTGAAGGTTATAGAGGCTCATATTAACCATTTTAGGAGAACCATCTTAAATCTGGATGAAAATGACTTGCATATATCTGAACAGTGCTCCTGTGAACTACCACTCTGCTCTGAATTTCTGGACTACTTCATCAAAAAAGACATCCAGCCGAGCAGCTTTCTCATCTTTCTCCAAAAGAGAGATGGAAGTTTCTTTCCTCTGGTGTCTTTGAAAGCAAGACACAGACATCACTATAATAGACCTGTTTCAAGCTTCAGGGGTATTCTGTGGCCTAGGCTCGAGTCTCTTTGGTACAAAACTGTGAAATCACAGCAGTAGTTCCATTTGCTCTGGTACCTGTTTTCCAGTACTTTTCTCACCATGTCATCATGCGCAGGAATGATGACTTCAGTACTGCATATTTTAACTCCTGGATAGAGTGAATGAAAAGATGCCCTACATTTTAGAAGAAGTTGCAATGCTATTGGAGAGGTGAGTTCCTTTTTGTCTGCCTTCTCTGGCTTTAAACAGTAAGAGGTCCCCTTCTGCTCTTCCTCTTACCTCTTTCTCCATAGGTATCTACACAGACTTTACACTCCAAAACCAGTCATCACAGTGGCATTCTACAGCAGTGACTAGGTCCTGCAGCAGCCTAGTTGCGTTACAAGGTCACCTTTTCCAAAGAGGCAGAGTTCGAATTGATGCCATCAAAAGCAGGACAAAACTCTTCTGTGTCCCTTCTCTCACAGCAGCCCTTGCTATGTTTTTCATTAGACTCCTTCAGCTAAAAAAAGTCAAAATACAAGCTGAACTGAAGGAGGTCCACTGAGAACTTCTTAACATCCTTCTTTGTCCTAGTTGTTCACTATTCTGCAGAGCTCCAGCCCACAGAGTGCTGTCCTTCAACTTTTTCCCCTCTTTTCCCAGCTGTCTCATAATATATGTTAAATTCCCCTTAAGGTGGTTGTATTCCTTTTCCAGTATGGCTAAAAAGGCTTTAGTTAATCTTGTTAAGGTCAGTGCAGTTTATTCCTGCCTATGGTGCTATGGAAGGACTGGGAAGAGTCTTCCTGTAAGGGGAAACAGGTCATTTGCCTCTCAAAGAAGATGGCCTCTTAGTATCCTGCCCAAGGTTGCCTTGGATGTATTGGGTCTTGGGTCACTATGGCAGAAATCATCATATAATGATTCCCCCAACAGCAGGCTTTAGATACCCAAGTTGTCTTGAGCAAGGTTAAGGCTTCCCCTTGAGGACTGCCCCCACCCCAATCTCATTGATGTAATGTGTCTAGGGTTGCTTTGAACTTTTAGTGTTGAAGACCTAGATTTAAAGCAAGAAAGCAAGCTGGGCTTCCAGTCTTGTTCAGGCAGAATCATTTTGTCCCGCATTGCAGGACAAGGATGTTGGAATTTCTAAGGAAGAATGAGAAACTCTAGTGCAGTTAACTCTATCATTCAGCCATTTCTTATTTATAACATATCTTTCTTCTGACATCTGCTTTGATGTCTGAGTTTCTTCTACAGATTTTCAGTGACAGGGAAAACATTCTCTCTTTACACTGTCTTTTTGTGTAACCATTTTGCTTTCTTCTAAAAGATTTTCATCAGCGGGCCACAGTTTGTCAGCAAAGGAATTGCATACCCTTCCCTCCTGCCCTTCTTCCCACCTTTCCTTTGGAATGCTTGTGCAAGATTTACAGCATGGCTTTTTCTCAGAAAGTTGCAGCAATGTGGGATGTAACTTTGAGGTTTAGAGGCAAG
>NW_009199255.1:0-27357 GCF_000690835.1 Fulmarus glacialis | reverse complement strand
GCGAGTTATCAGACCAGAGAAAAAGAGAGAGAGAGATGACACATTACAATGGGCTGTCATTGTTGCAGGGTCAGGATGCTTATTCTGTCTTCTGTCATCACCAGATGCTCAGATTGCTCTGTGATTCCTGCCCTTTTGTTTCCATTGCCCTGTTCATCCAATGCAGAGTGAATACTTCAACGGTCCTAATACAGGGAGATTTACTGTTAACACTGGATTTTGCCCTTTGTCTACATACAGTGCTGGGCGTTTTCACAAAATTCCTGGCTATTATATTGTTTTGAGATGGCAAGGTATCATGATCTGCTGACAGTCTCACAGGAGGGAAACTGCTGTAGGAAGACGGTACCTCACTCTCCAAAGACAAAAAGTTCTTTACTGACTCCAAGCATGAAATGAGAAAACCTCAATTTTTGTCTGAAGGCCACAGATCACTAGAAATGCATTTAAATTCAACCATCAGTACATTCATCCTAGGATGTTAGCAAGAGTGTGTCTTGTGCGTATGAGTCATATGGCTTCCTGAGCCTACGGGACGTGGTTTTCCAGACTTCTGTTATGTTTGACACAAGAGTGTTCTTTTGAGATCACAATGAAGCAAAGTTCTCATAGATAAAAAATTCATAGCCCCACAAAAAGTCCTCTTTTTGTTGACCTGAGGGTGAGCGTTCTCACCAGTTTTTAGATGAGTTCTCTTCCTCCCCATGCTTCTGCTAATGAAAACCCCAGTAAGAGACACTCCTGCTCAAAGACAGGGAGTTCACCTAGAGCTCCAAGCAAGCCCAGGGAATGAGTTATCTGCAGGAAGTTCACCTTCATGATAATTTTCACATTCGTTTTCCCAACATGTAAGGAGTTCCTCTCCTCACTGCAGGAATTCTTAAAAGTTTCTGCCTAAGAAATTTTTGGAATTTCATTTCAGGATTTCATGTCTTTACCTCTGAGCTTTCCTCATCTAATCCTAACTCAAGTGAGTGAGAAGCCAAAGGTGATGTAATGCAGTGCTTGTTTTTTTTAATTATCTGTTAGACAATTCTTCTAGGTTGCTTGTGAACTTTCAAAAATGGGGGCTTACAGGCTCTCTTTTTGCAAAGACCCAAACAAATAATAGCCAGTAGTGACCTTGGCAGGCCAGGTCCAGCTAGCTGCATTCCATCCTATTCTGCTTGAATAGCTGCAAGTTTTACTATGTTGTCAACAAGCATACCTTTTCCAAAACTGTTCAGGGCAAACACATTATGTGGTGGCTGCTTCCAAATTGTGGCTGCTTTTGTGTCCCTGTGTAAGATGAGCACCTACCACCCACTTCTCTGACCTAGAGGTCTGATCACCAGAAATGAGAACCTTGCAGGCCATGAATAAGAAAGATTCCTTGTCTGTTGTTACTGTGGTCCTGTCCACATGAATCCCATATCTCTCTTCTTCTTTCCCCCTTCTGTGAAACCTCCATCTAGGATTTTAGAGTGGAAAATAACAGGCATCTGGGGCCTCCCCCTCAGCCCTGTGCTCAGGTGAAGCAGTATTATAAGAGAACAGAGGACAAGAGCTACCCCAGCAGATGCTATTGACTGAAGGGATCTGATTTTTCCAGGGACAGCAGAAAGGGGATGTCTGCATTTTGAAAAACACGGTCAAAAACACAGACACTGTTGAGTCACTGTCATCTATCAGCTACTGCTTTTCTCTGTTGCCTCTCATTTATCTGTTTTACATCTGTTAATTTATAGAGGTTATTCATGCCATCCATCCCAACTTGAAATAGAGATCCCTGCTTGCTTTGCAATATATATACCAGTGGTTGTTCTGAGAGGGAACGTACACACAGGCTTCCCTGGTGGAAGTACTTGCAATGCTTGCCTTTAGGGTCTGTCTTGTGTATCTCGCTCTACTTGACCCCAGCTTGTGGGCACTGCTGCCCAGGTCTGTCAAGGGACAACTAAATGTCAGTCACAACACAACCTATTACTAACTTTCTAAACTGGGTCTAATTTAACTTTCTGTGGATTCAGGGTGAGGTTTAAAAGTGCGTCACAGTAAAGCAAGAAAGACTGATTCCTTCACTGTTTGTATTAGGATGCTCTGTCAGGCTTGAGTGTTACCAGTCCGTATTAAGTTGCTGCCAGGGAGATGTTAGTCACTGCTTGTGATGAGGAGTGGTGCAAGCCTGTGTAAAGGAAATGTGGAAATTTAATGCAGACTGCAGCTTCCATATGACAAACCTTAAGCAGGCTTCTGCAAGAATACAGATCTGGAGGGATCACTTCTACCTGGTGAACTAACTGGTCCTCTACCCAAAATATTTGTTACTATTTTAACATTAGTGCCCTCCCCAAGATGGCTGCAATCTCACCTCATTTATATTTGTCTTTCCTCTTTTGTTGTTGTGTAGTCTTCAGTACATGAACCTAGGCTTGTTCCTCCTCTGTACCGCTTGATATATCAGTCTACAAATGCTCCAAGATCCTTCAAGGCAGAAAACATTATACAAATAACCTGTTAAGTGACTCGATGTTTATATGACTTTGTGCTTGTTTTCTGCATTTCAAGATGTATTTATTTACTCCTGTGCCTACTTTGCTCAAGGAGGTTTATGTGTTTGGCTGTTTGGTTCTATGCCCTCTGTGCTTTTCTAAGTGTTATGTGTAGCTCAGTTACTGCAGAAATTCAAATGTGCTTTCTTTTCACCAAAAGAAGGTGATATAACATACAAACACAATAAAATCGACACTTGTTACCTGCTAGGAAACTTTCTGCTCACACAGGATGATACTTCTTGCTTCACAAAGGTACATGACATGTCAGAGCTGTTGACTGATTTGAAGAATAGAGGTCCTTGAGGTCCTTCTTGACCCCTGCAGTCAATATTCCCTGATTTGGCAAATCCCACATCTAGCTTTACTCAGCAAAGAAAAAAGAATTATTTCAGGTGATCAGCCAGCCAACTCCAAATGTTATTCTAAATACTGGAAAGGGCACCCTTTCTCCTGTGCTCTACCAAACCTGCATTCAGCATCCCACACATATGACTCACTGCTAGGCCTTGGGCAAGTCACTTCATCTTTTTCTCTCTCAGGCTCCTTGTCTTTAAAACAGGATAATAATACTTTCAGCAGTGTTGGGAGCATTAATTAGCTAATGCCCACACAGGACTCCAGACAGATCAAGCAGTAGATGAACGCAAAATACTAGTATCATCAGTTACTGTTAGTCAGAATTTGTACTGCCACTGCTGTATTTTAGTGGGGAAAATAGGAGCAGATTCAAAAGATAAGAGTTATATTCAGCAAACACTTTTTTGAAAGAAATCTGCATTCTTATAATCACTCATTCCTGCATGCAGATTTTTATAGCCTATCAATATTTAAGCTGACAGTGAGGTTTATTATAATAGAACTTAGCTCTTTATGGGATCTGAGGCTGTGCTAGCATTAGCCAAATCCTCATGATTCTCCTGCTCTGCAGATGGGGGAAGAATGAGGCAAAAGTGAATGGACTTTCCCAGAACATTACAGGGAATGGTGTCAGAACTGTGATTACACTTGGGACTATCTGACTCCCAACCCTGGATTTATTACTCCAGATCACAATACCTTTTAGCTTTTCATTGTTAAAGAATTCCTACAGCAACAGATGGTGGAATGAGGAAAATGGTCTAAATTTGTGTGTCAGAGCAACAAGATAACTTGCTCTAAACTTACACTGACAGTTAATGCTTTTGGTTTTTGTTGGAGTTTTTCTTCGTGTTAAACAGTACATTTACCTGTTTGGCAATTCAGCCTCATGCAGCCAGGACCCATGAGCAGAATAACACTCAGTGCAGTGTGCAAATATGTTCTTATAGTATGTGCAGGCACACATCTGTTGTAGAAAATCATGTAACCTTAAATCTGTGTTTTCTCTGTCCCTGCTAGTGCTTTGTTTTATTACTTGTAGGTTTTCTGGCCTAAGGGTGCGAGACGGGAGGTTTGGGGGGAGGTATTATCTTTTTCTAGCTACTCCCGTTCATTTCATGAAAGGTTTTTCCTTCCTCTTCTTGAGAAATTCTTCTTTGCTGAAAGTAGAGACACTTATCCTACTCCTTTTGTTCAAGGGAAGTTCTGAGTTTTTTTACTCTCTGTTGAAAAGTAAGGAATCTGGGTGGACACTGTAACTGTTTGGGGTTCTTAGCAAAATGATAAAGGTCAGGGTTCTCCTTTTGTTATAACAGATAGAAAACATCTATGTTTTGAGCAATAGAACTGTTTCCTCCTCTCTTCTGTAATAATTAAATTGTCCAGTTTTCTAATTTGCCCAGTTTTGTCAAGTCATGTGTTGCTGGGATCAGAACACAAGCACAAAAAGAACCTAATATAGATCTGTCTCATACGTTATCCTCCAAGTAACTCTGTCCTTTGCACTGCACAGGTGTTGCAAAGTTCCTTGGTTTTGTGCTCCTGCTAACGTAGTCTGGAGAAGAGCTCACGAGTGCCGTGGAATAGGGATCAGGATTCAGAGAGTGCAGACGTGACTCAGAGCTTCCTCTGATTCATTCCCCTGAACTGGGCTGGGCCTTCTGAGCTACAGCACAGGACTGGAGATGGAGGATTATTTGATTTTGAAAGCATTGTCTTGCCAGTGGGCTAAGATGAATAGCTGAAGGCAGCAGGCAGGGTTACAAAGATGCTGACCTATTGGACTGGGCTATGAACTGATGGAGGGGAGTGACTTGGATAGACAGAGGATGACAACAGGTCTTACGGCACTATGCCTTCCTTTCTGTAGTCCTTCTGATTTCTGGTGGCTGATACAAAATGAGCTGTAGTCCCAGAAGTAGTGAGATAATGTGAGTGACATGTTAAGACTTGGAGCTGGCAATTATCTAATTCTCTGCCCTATTTATTGTGACATTTTGTCTTTTCACCTCCCTGTTAGAATATCCGCATACGTTCTGTGACAGGAGTTGGGTTCTACATGCCAGCAGGGAAGATCAGAGGCACATTGGCATCACGATTCCTGATGGTGGATGGTGAAAAGGTGGCCACTGGGTCATACAGGTGGGTCGCTCTTGCTTTCGGCAAAGCCACATTCTTTGTGTAAAGAGTGGCTTGTGGCTTTGCTTGAGAATCTTCTTCCCATGTTATTCCCTTTCTTATCCCAGCCTCCGTACTCTGTGTAGCATCTGTAGAAATTGGGGTGGGACGACAGAGAAGGTGTGTCGTGGTTTTACCCGGCAGGCAGCCCAACACCACACAGCTGTTCGCTCCCCCGCCCGCAGTGGGATGGGGGAGAGAATTGGAAAAAAGGTAAAACTTGTGGGTTGAGATAAAGACAATTTAATAGGACAGAAAAGGAAGGGAAAATAATAATAATGATAAAAGAATATACAAAACAAGTGATGGACAATGCAATTGCTCACCATCCACTGACCAATGCCCAGCCAGCTCCCGAGCAGTGGCTGTGACCCCCATCCCGGCCAATTCCCCCCAGTTTTTTGTTCAGCATGGTGTCATATGGTACGGAATATCCCTTTGGCCAGTTTGGGTCAGCTGTCCTGGCTGCGTCCCCTCCCAGCTTCTTGTGCACCCCCCAGCCTCCTCGCTGGCAGGGCAGTATGAGAAGCTGAAAAGTCCTTGACTTAGTGTAAGCACTGCTCAGCAACAACTACAACATCAGTGTGTTGTCAACATTATTCTCATCCTAAATCCAAAACACAGCACTATACCAGCTACTAGGAAGAAAATTAACTCTATTCCAGCTGAAACCAGAACAAGGTGGCATAGAGCACAAGCTGCTCCTGAGAGAACGGAATATGCCCATGCTAGTGGACCATTTCAGTGGGCTAGAGATAGTTCCACACTGCATCAGGTGGTGGTCTGCAAGGACTCCCCAGCAGCCACTGTGCTCAGTTCTCTTCAGTGAGGTTTTCAGTCTGGAGACTCCTCCTGTTGATGCAGTGTTGCTTTTTTAAAAGGGTAAACTGTCCTTTAGAGTTTTAGGGCCTTTTCTTCCAGATCTGGACTGCATGCCTAATAAAGAACAATAATAAAGAGCTTCATGTATCTATCCTGACCCATCTTGGCAAGGGCATATGGGCAAATGGCACAATGCTACATATTCCCATGTAGTGTCTTAGATATTGTTAAGTGCGCTGGATCAAGTATGCACCCAAAAATCTAATGTCAGTTCTGTTTCCTACTCTTAGCTTCACATGGAGTTCATCCCACATTGACAGAAACATCCTGCTAGTCTTGACAGGACAGCACGTGGAGATGTTTGACGTTGAGTTTCGTGAGCTCTATGCCATCTCAGAGGAGGTTAATTTCTACAAGGAACTGGGTATTGCTAACCCATTCCTTCCCGGAATTGGGAAGCCAGGCCTTCATTCCTCCACTGTGGCTCGGAAGTTCATTAACCCCAAGTATGGTTTAGTGGCAGGGGCAACCCGTGGTGATATGATGCTCTGGGCTTCACGACACAGGCAGGATAATCAGGGGAACATGGAAAAGGAAGAAACAAGTGAGTCAAAGAAACGGTTAAATCAGTTTCTGAATGACTTAATCACATTGGAGCAAGAGTTCCCAGAAATTGATCCACCTCTGGAGAACTTGAACAAGCTGAATCGGAGCCCGCAGAAACTGTTCTCACGGCTCCACATGGACCTGAAAAATAAATCCAAATCCAGAGAGTCTATTAGAGATGTGAAGAAAGAAGATGCACAGGCCAATTCAAAGCAAGGAAAACGGTTTGCCAGTGGGCTTTTCAGTCGCAAGGCCAAAAGGTCTCCAGGCTCAAGCATTGAGGCCAATTCTTTTGCCAGTGAAGGACATTCAGGAGAAGACCTTGGGAACATGAAACTGGAATATGAGCGTCTCAGCATTGGCCATGCCAGTGTTCGGAGCACTGGAGGCATCTCAGGTAAAATCTCTTCTACCGGCATGTTCTGCTTCTGTGTCCCTTGTTCTGAGTTTGGTTGATTGGTGCAAACATATTCAATACAGGCACCTGTGAGCAGATCCTGTTATTTCCTCTATATTAAAATGAGTGGGATCAAAGAAGAGTAGAAGTTGTATCAAATAATACAGGCAATTTAAGATGAAGGCAATTTAATGGCAGTCTTATTGTAAAGTTGGTACTTCTCATGTAAATGTTTTCTCATACTTCTCAGCAAGCAGGTATGGGACAAAGGGAGTGAATGTCTCCTTCTGTAAAACAGGTTGCGTATGCAGTTCTTGAAGTGCACTGCTGTAATAAACAGCAGCAGTGCGTTCACTATTGTAGTGGCTAGCAGGGTACAGACAGATTTTCAGTGTAAACCCTCCTTTCCTCATTTGGGTTTAGTCGGGTGCGTTTACTGTGACAAGTTACTGGTGGAGAAAAGAGGAAAACGTGTTTATGTTGAGGTGAGGTGAGGGGGCAAGGAGTGGAGGAGAGGGTGGAAGTCTTTTTAATTTGCTCCTTTGTCACCTTCTGAAATGGGGAAGGTGGTCGTGAAAATAGAAGCTATGGAGAAGTACTAGATCTCAGATTTCTTTGACTGATATTTTCACTAAGTCCTTCCAAGGCTTCATCCGGTTGAAGACACAAATGATAAAGATTTCTCCAAATTTATGAGTTCATAGCTAACCTCCCAATGTTTTAGATGTTTTGTCAGATTGAAGTAAATCTGTGGACTATTCAGCCTGATTGTCTTCCTCTCTGTGAGCTGTGATGGGTGTCAATACATCCTGCGCCAGCAGGAAAATAAACTAGTTCCAGGGAGAAAATGTCTTCTCAACTTGTCTGGCCAGAGACCATTCTGTGCTCTGATGAATGCGAAATGCAGGTGTAGAGAGACTGAATTCCCTTGAGCCTGCCGTGATGTGTCATTGAAAGACATTCTCCTGAGACCAAAAAGAAAAGCAAGATATTGGGAAGGTCAACAATAGCAATTGATTAAGTTCTTAGAAATATTTCTGGCTGAATGAAGGACAGACTCAAATATGCCAAACGAACACAAGAGAGAGGAACTGTATGAAGGCATAGATAGGTTATTTAAGACTATACTAGACCCATCTCAGGATGTGTGTTCGGCATTTGGGGAGGCAGAAGTAAACCTTGGTCTAAAGAGGTCCTCTCTCCAAATCACTTTAAGTCTTGAGCACAGACAGTATGTGCTGCTGGGCCCCATTCCTCAGAGCCAGGAAAAACGAAATCCGTGGAGACCTATGGGGAGATGTATGGGCATTTCCTTTCAGAGGAATGGACCTGCAGAGGGCTTGCACTACCCTCTAGTGACAGAAGTAGGGAATTGTGTAATCTCTGATTTGTTAGCACTTTACAGTATCAGAGATTCCCTACGTTTCTCACCATCAGCTGTTTTAAAGCAGACAGCCCGCCACTCCCACAATGTCATGATGCAATTAGGCCCAGATTAAGGCACGAAAGAGATTGATGTCTCTAACTGAACAGTGGGGTGCTGCGCCCTTCTGGGGCATTGCACAGTCAGGGCAGCTGGGATGTCCCTATTCCTTTTAACACAGTGGGTCTGTACCAGACAGTCTGATGCTTGGTCTGGACCATTTCCACAAAGACACTATCATGCTATTATGTTCAGGTTTTATTTATTGCCACTGCTACTTCCTGAGGGCTGCCACCTCTTTCAATAAAGGGGAAGGAAGAATTGAGAACAGGTGCAGGGAAGGCACAGAGGTCCGGCACACCACCCTTCCCGCTGTGCTCTTCCTGACCTGGTAAGTCTTTCCAAGGAGTCCATGCAAGTATTTTTTTGTTTTATGCAAATTTAGAATGCCTGTTCATGGTGGCAATGGGAGACTCCACAGCTCTTGAGGTATGGTATAAGTATACTTTGGTCACCGGGTGTTGTAAAAGGCTGGAGGAAGATCACTACTTGTGTGTTGCTTTTGAATTGAATCACTGTTCCTGAGAGAAAGCTTCTCTAGTCTAGTGGTACCAAAGTGGCATGTGAAGAGAGATGATAGAGGGCACATTAGAAAGATGGAGACTCATGAGAAAGAGGAAAAAAATGAATCACCACAAAGGATGCTGCAGCTACTTCATCATCCTTCATTAGGATTTAATAAAAAATTCTTGAACATGGGCATGGAATAGAGTTCCAGTTTCAAGATAAAAATAGGAGGCACTTTGTTCTTGGGTAACTGTGGAACTGACTTACTTTTAAAAGTTGAAGTTATCTTTGGGCAGTTCTCATAAAAACTGATGCTGTGATACTCAGGTGACAGAAGGGAGGTAAGAAGTGGAAATGAAGGAGGAAGAATGTGCTTGGTATGCAGTCAGGTTAGGATGTAATTATGCAGAGCTTCACGGTTTTACATAGCTGCCCTTACCTTTTGTGAAGACTAAACAGCACACTTAAGCCCTGTGGGCCTGCTTGTGCACACATCCTCCAAAGTCACTATTAATTCTGTAGTACAACAGAGACACATCCCACCTTGCAAATGCATAGAGAGATCAGATCCACACCCTGAGTAGCTCACAGAGTAGTTGAAAGACATCATTCAAGCAGGTTAAAGGTCAGGTTCAGTCTTGTAAGAGCAAATGGTGATGAAGAGACTCTGAACCGGGAAGGGAAGTGATGAAAATGTGTTCTGTGACAGACTCTGAAAATCTGACTGGGTATTTACATGCTAGGAAGTGATACCTACAAGTCAGAATTGGGAGTCTGGAAAATACAAGGGTTACAGATAGTAATGTCCCAAACTAAGTGTCGAAATTAACACCCTGAGGTGTTGTCCTAGCACACTGCATGGAGATTGTGCTTTGTCTTACAAGGCTTTCTTCAAACCACATCATCAAACTGACACAAGTCTTGAATTTCACTGTTGTCCGCTTAGGAACACAACAGCAGCAGCTCTGAACCTGACCAGAATCTTGTTAATTTTAAGCTGCTGCTGGGCAGACTGTGATCAGCAAAGACACTGATGTCTGTGTGTGGTTCCTGGGAAATACTGCAAGGCTCTGAAAGCTGTGTGCCTTTGGAAGGCGCTGGCTTCTTGTTTTGTTTTCTCCTCTGCAAGAAGCAAAGTGGGCTCATTCAGGAGGGTCTGCTGACCTGAGTTTCTCCATACATCTCCACACATCTTCGCTCCTTGTAAGCCTTGGTTGCAGCACACATATACTTAATAGCAGGATTTCGTGTTTCACTTTTGGGTACTTCTTGCAACAGAAAAGGGGATTTACCCTAGGCCCTGCAATACTGCAGAAATAGCTGCTTAGTTATCACCGGTGTTTTTCAGCCAAAGTGGGATTATATGGATGGGTGGTAACTGGAATTTTCAGCCTCTCTTCTAAAGAGAAAGAGGGAAATGTTTTTGGGGACATACAAGGAGGGTGTTTGCTCTAACTGTAGCGGGATCTGTAGAAAAAGGTCAGAAGACAAGAGTAGAAAGTGAGAAGAATAAAGGAGTTGGGAGTTGAGATTAAGCAGAGGAGCACAGACACTTTTGAAAGTAAACATGAGGGTCTTGAATGTAATACAGACAGGGAGGGGAACAGGGTGGTGAGGAGATAGGAGTAATGATAAACTTAGTAGTAACATACAGAATGGGGCAGGGGGGGACAGGAGGTAGAATGAAATGCCATGGGGCGATGTGGGGAGGAGGCAGTAGCACACAGAGCAGCCACAAAAGTGAGGGGGGCTTGCAGTGCAGCCTCCCATGTGGATATCAAGAAGTTGCAGTATGGAAGAAGGTGGAGAGGAGGAAGGGGAGAGGAGAGAGCTTTTTTCTTCCCCATTACCTACAGGTGAGGAGAATGTTGATAAAATACCCACAAGCAAGAGTGTGACATGAAAAATGATTCATTTGAAGCCCAGTTCAGAGGCAGTGCTTGGAGTGAAAGCTCCCTCATCTCAGCAACGTTGAGACTTCTCAGTAGCATGTCACCATAACCTGTGGCAGTTTTCCTTCCCTGTTCTACTCTGTACTGGCCACTGGCTCCAACTGCTTGGGAGATGCACATATATCTTCCTTCTGTAGAAATACATGAGTGAGATCTGCCCTTCTTCAGAGTGACTGCATGCCGTGTGGCAGCCCCTCTCAGTACATACTGCCCTGGGCTATATGATACGTAAGCCTTGCTGAGCTCAGAGCACAGCAGAGCTCCCTGACTTGCCAAAGCCTATGCAAACCCACTTTAGTACAGTGCTTTGAAAAAACTATGCTGGTGCATCCAGACCAACATCTGGCTGTAACAAAGGAGATCAGACAGCAGTGCAAGCGTTGAAAAGTACAGATACTGGGAGCAGAAGGAATCCATAGAGTGATCAATGAAAAAACCCTAAGATGATAAAAAACTGGGGCAGTGTACTATGCTACTTAAGTGAGAGAGACACTGAGGCCTCAGGATTTCTCTTGCAAAGGAAATGGTGGAAATACCGGCACTTGAGATGTTTAAAACTGGATGTGAAAAAACCTCTCCTGAGAATATATGTGGGGATCAAATGGATGAGATGACCTGACTTTTTTTTTTTTCATCCCTCACTCTGTGGAAAACCTCCTACCCAAGTCATGTCCAGACTGTTTTTCAGTGCCAACTGAGACCTCTGATTACACTGAAGCTGGCCTGGGTACAGGCCAAAGGTTGGAAATACTTCTCCAGTGGTTTTCTCCACCGTATACTCTGAATTTGCTCTTATTTTAATGCCTCTTCATTTCACAATAGTAGGAAATAAAATCACGAGAAAGCACGGAGTAATGTAGGTCTAACACAAGGTATATAGTAAATAACGAGAGAGGATTGAAGCATGAGTCCAAACTTTACCCAGGTCTTATTTACTTAACATTAACATTACTTTTAACTTCTTTTCATTCCAGGTAACGTGGGTCCAAACTCCACTACGAGCGATAAAAACAAACAACCTACCTGTGTGTTATCTTGATTGGGAAGGATTGTCTGGAGAACTGAAGACTGAACAAGCTGGAACAGTAATCTCTTGATTGATTTTGAACCTACAGCCATGTCCTCACTCAGTGGTCTGTCAAGCCACTGCACGGTCCTGGATGCACCTGGCACCCCCAGCTAAAGCACATTTACTGGGTGAAGCGTAGACTTTGGATTGTCGGTCCCTTAAATGAGGGTTAGTGATGAATGTATTAGTCCATATGTCGGTGTGCACACATATTTTATATATAAAAACAACTGTGATGACTGGTCTCAGAGCTCGCCCTGTGTCCAGATAAATGCAGGAGATTTTCTGACTTACTTGTGCTGCTACTTCAGTCTGTCTAGCTGCAGACTCAGAATCACTGTGTTGCATTGTTTACTCTACTGCACTGCAGAAATGTATTGGTCTGACTGGCTGGAAAGCTAAATCCAATCGAAGTGGCAAATTCTGTGTGAAATAAGGATGTTTACAGACCGCGTAGCAATCCTTTGACAACAAGGAATCTTCCTGTAGATTCCTGTTGTCACTTATTCACATAGAAATGAGTGGTCAGGGAGAAGGGTTTAGCTAGCAGAGGCCAACAGATTAGTATCTTAACTGTTTCATGTCATAAATATAGCAGTCAAACAAAGTGATTTAGCAAGAATGTAGTAAAGAGAAAAAATTGAATATAGGGGGTTGTTTAACCTGCAGGTGAGACTGGGTCAAGAGAAATGCCTTATAAGGAGGACTGGGCAGGATCTGGGAGCAATAATGCAGCCTTCAGTGGCTGTTCAAAATCCTGTTTGTTGCTAATTCAGCAATACTTTACCATTCATGGAAACAGAATGATTAAGGAGCACATCTTTGAGGCTTGAAAGAGGAAGCAGAGGAGCATACAAGCTTTGCAAATGTTCCTTTTTTTTTTTTTTTAAGTTAACCTTTCCAAACTCTAAATCATGATAAAATCAAGAGCTTTGATCCATAAGAAGCACTGCATGCAATCACACCAAAGGCCATCTGATCTGCTATCCTGTCTCTGAGGAGAGCCAGTAATAGGTGGTCACAGAAGCATAAAATGTAAAGCTCTTATGCAGAGGTCTTTCTCCGACACTGTTCCAGCAGTCTATGGCTTTTCTGAACCGGCAGTTCTTCTGGACCTGGCCTTAATGAATGCACTTAGCCCCTTTTTAAAAATCCTTTTCTACTTTTGGCCTCCACAGTGTTCTGTGGCAATGAACCCTGAGTTCATCATGTGGTATGAAAAAGAACTGTTATCAGGCTGTTTTAATGGTTTTCTTGATGATTTCATCGAGTGACCCTTATTCTTCCACTGTCAGATACAGTGATGACCACCTCTATTACTTGTCTCCTTGCCACTTGTGATTTTACAGACCTATGTCATATATGTCCTCAGTCATCACTTTTTCCAAGTTGCAGGTTCATGGTATACGTAGCTATTCATTACATGGGACCTGTTTGACACCTCTGTCCTCTTGTTCACTGGCCCTTTTCCAGTTCTACCCACTAACAGAGTAGAGAAGCAGGTTGTTTTTGTTTCTTCAGTGTGTGGATTGATGTTTCACTCTGCTTTCTTGCCATCTAAATTACATACTCTGCTGTCATAAATAAGCCCTCTTGTGATACCTAAGAAATATAAATCTTAATTGTAAGTAGACACCTGAAAACTAACATACCTACTTGCCAAAAACTATATGGACATAAGAAAAACACAGGTTTAGTTTTCTTTCTTTTTATTTAGAGAAAATTGGGTTGTTTCAGTGCACAAGAAATTCACAGCAAAGACAACTGCTGCACTCCCAACACAGAACAAGCTGTTCCAAAGACTCTTCTAGGTGCTGGGTTGTAGTAGTGGTTGTTACACTGAAACAACTGCCTAGAGTTGATGACAAAATTGATTGATTGATTGATTGATTGATAGATAACTGCCTTTCCTGGAAGTGTATTTAACTTGAATGGCAAGCAGGTCTGTTTTACTCTGAGTTTACCCTATAGACTGTCTTGAGACCCTAAAATACCAAACTATTGTGCCCTCTACTAAACATACTCAGTGGGTTAAATGCTTGCTACTCTATATAGCTATTCTATATAGCCTTCTGGGAATAAGCTGTAGTTTTACAGCTGGGTCTGTCAGCTCCTATTATCAGCAGTGTTTTATAAAATTCTTCCTGGTAATGGGAGAAAAAAGGTGTTGGAAATGACACCATCACTTGGACGAAGAAGTAACTTAATACACAAGTTATCCTGTTGGCTTCAGGTGTACTGCTCATGTGCCAAAAGCTACTCGGCTGTATGTTTGTAGGATTGTCTAAAATGGCTTGATTTTGCCATACTTCCGTTATTCTCTAGACGTTTGGGAGATTTTTTTTCTCTCCTTGTATTTATTTCACTTTGTTAGCAGAGATCAGAGATAAAGTTATCAGGCCAACATTGTTCCACTTTTTGTGCTGATAAGAACATTGTCATCTGGTGCTTCCTTGTTCTCCCAGACTTTTAAAATATTTATTTATTTATTAATTGTGCAATAGGTTAATTAACTAATTAGTACCATGTTGATATATATGGTCAGGTTTTCCAGGAAGTCCTCTATCTCTTTGGTTTTATATTGTTGTTGCTTCATCTTGGGTGGAGTGACTTCACAAATAGTCCGAGAGGCTGATTTCACTTGCCCTTCCTTTCCTTTTGTGCTTGCTTATTAATGTGCTTTACTTTCTCTTTCCTGTGACAGACGTGAGAGCACTTTTCTTTAACCTCATCAGCTAACAGGATCTCCCTTCCAATGAGAGCCTCTCATCTGTTTGTCTTCTGTTTTGTTGCCACTCCAGTTCCTGAAAGGTAGTGTTTACTTGTTTTTAAATTCCTTCCCCTGTCACAGAAGTCGAGTCTCATGCGTTGACTCCAGGGTCTAGTAAAATTCCTTAGGCTTATCACGCACTGTTTAATTACTTAATTTGAGAGGGCAAACTTGCTTTCTTGCATGATATGAATCTGCTCCTTAAACTCAGCGTGACTCTTTGGGGATGCATGCAGCCTTGCTGATCCAGAGTGGATGTTTCAGACTCTGGTGGAACTTGTTCTTCCCTGAAGATAAGATCAGCTGAACTTGGACTATTTGGCTGCTCCTATAGCAACAGATATGAGTCCGGGTGAGGTGACTGCATTTATTTTGATTAGTTTTGCTAATTGTGGTTCTTGATGAGTGCTAGAAACCTGAAGCTGTGACCTGTAAAATGAATCTCTATCACTCTCTAGATAAAATGTGGTTGATGGTGCTGCAGGGCAGAGGGGCAAGGAGCAGTGGTTATGAATTCTGTTGGAAGTCTGCAAGCAGAGGCTGAAGGTACTGCAGTACCTACAGCAGTCTTCAAATAAGCTATCATTTGGTCCTTGCCCAAGAAGCCACCTCTTGCACCCAAGTCACTAACCTCCCAAGGGGGCGGGAAAGATGGGAGACATTTGTTGTTCTGTTGCTATTTTAAAGCACAGATTAGCTCTCTTTGTTATCTGTGTCCTGACCCTGGACAATCCCAAGAGGACGCCTGTTCTCCAGATCTTGTTTACTCTTTGACTTGTCAGCCCAGGTTTGCTGATCTGCGTGGCGTACCATAGGGCCTACGCTTGCGGTCCTGGTTTTGGACAGAGGGTAACGAAGCTGGGGCTCACGGCTTGCTCTTTTTGACGTGAAATGGTGAGTGGTTCTGAATGAGCCCCTTGGCTGAATGTGTGCCTTCTGGGTTTCTTTTGGTATGCATTTGTATATTTAATGTATATGTGTCCAGTGAATTATGCCAGAGACCTTTTCTAAGTCAAACAAATAAACTCTTTACTGTGTTACATTCAGATAGTTTGTTCATTGGTGTCACGTTTAATTTCTCAGCTACAGTTCCTGTTTTTTGGGGATTTTTCGACTTCTTTGTTGAGAACCTCTAGTGTCTGGATTAGAGCAGGTTTCTGTGTAACACGTGAACATCTTTGGCCAATGTTTGGCGGTGCTTGTTAAAAGGTATGTGGGCAGCTAAATTCCCCACAAGTACGGTAACCTGTGGCTTTGAGTGCCTTGAGAGAGACTAATTTATTCCTGCTTTCTCGTTGCTGGAGTAGGCTGTAGCAGATGAGCGCTTCAGTTTTTCTTTGTTTTCTTTATTTTTTACTGCTGCTCTCTTTGCAACTGAACTGTACCTTGCTGCAGCTGGAAATGCATCTGACGAAGTGCCACCTCTGTTTCCCTTTCCATCTTTCTTGTATAATTTGTACCCATCAGCAATGACATTTCATTTATGAAACTGAGTCCCTCTGCTACATTTCAGTTTTACCTGGTACAATGTAATCCTTGACATTTAAGTAAAGCTCTTGTTTCCCATGTTCCCTTTGTTTGTGTATACAAAAGCCTGTTTTAAAATTCCGGACCATGTTTCAGAATAAATCCAGCCTCTGTTTTACTTTTTGGGCATTAAGGTACAAGAAAAAGCATTTGCAGTAAACAAAATCTTCATCTTTCTTTCAGTGTTTGAAGTCCACATAGCAATTGCATTCATACTGTTTAAGAGGAGTCTGTCTAATCCAAGCTCGTTTCACAGGGTATGTCAGGGCTCTATGGACCCTGAGCCTCTTTCTTTATAGTATTAGCACCCCCATCACTTTGTGCCTTTTCTTTTTCTGCACTTGTTTTAGGGACGTTCTCCAAGAAAGTAAGATAAACTCGTCCTTCCCCTCGCTTCACTGCTGCTTTAATATTAGACTTTTCTCTTGTTTCTTGACATTTTTGTCTGTGCTCTTTCAAAATCAGGGAGCGGTCCAGGAACGAATGACCTCTTTGTCTCCCTAGACCTTACGTCCCCTGTCCTTAGCCTGCTGAAGAAATGCAAATTTGGGAATCCTCATTAATAAGCAAGGCTTAGGAAAAGCACAGTCAGCGACTGTAGGAACCATCTTGGAAGAGAAACCTATGGATGTAGATGAAACGGTAAGGCCTTTATGCATGTAGCAAGGCTGGCAGATGTTTACCTAACTCTTTGCACAACACCTATTTCTGATCTTTCTTGCAAGTCTGGGCACGTGTACTTGGGGAGTTAGGGTACAGAAAACCACAGCATAACGTACAGTACCCCAGCTGCTCCATTCTCACTCCCAATGTGGGCAAATTTGCCGTGCTTTTCAGTAAGATAGGAAAGTAAGGGACAGTAGCTGAGAAGTGTCTGCACAAGAACTTAGGGACAGAGTAGCTGGTGTATCCTAAATTCATAACATAATATGTCGATGTCTCAAGTTTGGGAGATGTTTCTAATCCTGCTTCTCTCTCCCTTTTCAGCCTGCCTGTCTGCAGTGTCAACTTCTGCCTTTTCATCTGACTTGTTAGATTTTGTTTTCTTTTCCTAAAACATTAGATATGTCACTTGTAGGAGAACTGTAGACATAAAACAGCCCTTCTGCCTGCCTCAGGTAGAAAGCAGCAACTTCCAGATGACGGGGAGTGCTGAAAGACGTGATTTTATAGACACTAGATGCGTGAAACTGCATATAACCAGGAAAACATAACCAAAAGAATTTGTGCAGAAAGCATAGAGGCAAACTACAACATTTGAATAATGAGGATTGTAGCTATTATAGAGGGCCTGAAACCTAGAACATAAAAATGAGAGCTGATTTTAATGCATATACATATAGTAGCCTAGGGAAGGATCAGGGATGTCAGGTTAAGGATATTTTCCATTTGTGAGTATTGACTGTATTCAGGGGGTCCTTTGCCTTTTTAATTTATTTAAAGCAAAAAAAGCTTCTGAGTAGCAAATTTCCAATGTGCAAGAAAGAAAAGTATGTTGCATTAGTGGGCTGTGGACTGATCAGCATTGTGCATGGGCTCGGGGGTGGATTTGGCACACGCCTGCTGTGGGCTGAATGAACACCCGTGTTTCTTCAGCTATTTGATTTACCAAACTGGAGTGGCTGTTACAGGAAGGATATTGCTTTCTGCAGTCGGACCAATAGCCAACTGATTGCAGGATGGAGCACCAATATCAAGACTCTCCAGCCTTTGTACCGTGGCAGGTGTTGTGCCCTTTTATTTAAAAGTGCCCAAAGCAGTACTCCCAAGCCAAGGGCTAAGACATGCGAGCTAAATGAACATGAGAGCATAGGGTGACAAAGGAATAGGAACACTTCTGCGAGATCTGCATCCTTGTGATATGGCTGGTGGAACACATTGGTCTGTGCTTCCCCTGAACCGGCTACAGACTAATGGTAGGATGGAGAATGGGGAAAAAAATTGAGCACACAAGAGAGCAGGCTGCTTGCTCCGGAGTGGGATCCCACATAAAGCATTAAAAACAAAGAATGTCTTGCACGCCAACAGGGTGTGTGGGATAGGAATGTCAGTTGTCTGTATCTGCAGAACTGCAGCAGCCCAGGTCTGGGGTTTTGCACACTTGGGATTGTGAAGAATATAAATGTTACACCCGAGTGTTTATGTAGGCAGACCCTTGTGTGTGAGGTTCCCCCTAGGACATAAGAAAAGGTGTAAGTGCTGCTGCTTGGTTATAAAGGGCAGAACCATACTTGCCCCTTCTTGCATTGTTCGGTGGGTGTTGTGCTTAAGAAATGTAGGGGCTACTTCATTATTATTACGCTCTGGCTTTTCTTCAGTACTAGAGGAAACAATAAGGAACTTCCAGGTAGCTGGGGTCTAACTTCTGTAGAAGGGACACTTCCACAAAGAAAGATAATTAAAAGAAAAAGCTAGCCCCCTGAGAAATTACAGTATATTTGGTGAAACTCTGTGTGAAATCTCAAGGTGTAGATGCTGGACAACCTTGGGAAAAGGGCATTTACCTCAAGTGTTTGAAAAGAAAAGCTATTTAAACTTTGAAAGAGCTATTGGTTTTATTGCAATATTTATGATCCTCTCTTTATAGGTCATGCAACCATTTCCTTAGTTATCCTTAATCTCCTACGAGAAATTCTTTCCCTTGGCTGGCAGTTTCCTTGTGCTGAGCACTTGCACTACAGAAACAGAAAATAGCAAATCTAAACAAAGTGGGATCATTTATAGCCGTCTTGCTAAGTGCACAACACATCTGCAGAAGGATCACTTCCTCTGATTTAGCAGGGCCATTAGTGACATTTTGCTGCCACTGAAAAGAAGAAAATGGCTCTGTTTAGTGTCCTGAGGTATAACTGCGGTAATCATAGACATTAGAAATGGAAAAGGCCACTAGGTCATCTGGTCCATTGCCCCAGTACAATGCAAGGCAATTCACCAATGTACCTTTCCTAGGACTTGGTAAATTACTCCACCACTTGTTTGAGATTCTCCTTCACAGTCTAATAAATCTCATAGGAAGGAAGTTAAAAAATAACTTTTTGGAGAGGTACAGTAGGTAGACATTCTGACAGGCATTGCACTGAAATAGTGACCTGTCTCCTGGTTTATCAAAGCATCTGCCATTGCCCTTTCACAATGAGGACACTGTAATATATTCACTTCCTTTGTTTTGTATTTATGACTGCAGCATTTCAATAAATCAAAAGTTTTCTGGAAGGAAAAGTTGGAGCGGTCTCTACTGGTTTCTCACCAACTTCCAAACCACTTTTAAAGATGTTAATTCAGCTACAGAGCTAAAGTTATGCTTCTGCAAATCCAGATTAATTTCCTTGCACCCAATGGGGTTATGCTGGATTTACACTGGAGTTACTAACAGCACAGTATGACCAACAGCTTCCTCTTTGCATCCAAGGAGACAGACTCACAAGAACAAAGAGAGAGACAGACAAGCACAGGCGCCAGCTATAGATGCTGTACCCTGCAGCCAAAAGGAGGGTGTTGTTCCAGGCAGGCTCCATCTTGTTTCAAAATCTTCCACATAAGTAGTGCTTGGTATAAGTAATTGGGAATTCACCCATGCACAGCAGCGTTGTTAACGTGAGGACACCCTTGGAAACGCTGTAGGGTCTTTGCATTGAATATTGCTGCAAAAGCAATTGCTGCGACAGAAGGTCTTCTGGAGGAGCTGGGCTCCCTTGATAAACACAGCCTCCCTGTCTTCTTGAACACAGCCGTGGTCTGGAATGTCTTCGAAGAGTAGCCTAAATGTATATTTGCCTTGCTCTTTGTGCACTAGCACTACCCTGTGGAAGCAGGACCATAGGTTACAATAGATACGAGGGCTGGTTTAGGCTCTACAAGATCCTAAACGATGACAAGCAATCCAGCAGCAGAAATCAAGTGTGGTCCAGGCAGCGGAAGCAAACAGACTAAAACTGAGCTGCTGAGGGCTCTTGAGAGGGAAGACACTTTCTTTTTAGCAAGGTCCCTGAATCCGGAACAGCAGCCATAAAAGAAAGAACACTTTGCTCTCTTTCAGACAAAAAAGAAAGCAAGACCCAACAAACTGTTGACTTTCCCCTAGCAACCCAGGAATCTCTTTAGGGCAGGATTAGGAGGAAAGCCCTGGGGTTTTTCCTTGCTTTTTCCCAAGTGAGGGAGAGAGAACCTGGTGTTTTGAGAAGGGCCATTTGCGTATGATGAAATCCACTGGAATCTCGATTACCTTTCCTTCCTCATGCAAAAAGAAAATGGCACAGTGGGCCAAATACTGCTGTAGCCCCTCAGCAAATGAGTCTTCCTCCATTGGTGCTTGCGCGCAGTTTATCAGTGTCTCCTGAGAGATCGTCTCCCAGTACCAAGAGGTCTTGTAATTGCCCCCAGGAGTTGGCCTAAGGGCTTTGCCCACACAGCCCCACCCTGAACTCCAAGCAGCCGATCCCGTGGCAGCCGCAGGGAAGCGGCTGGCAGGTTTTCATCGAGGAGGTGACACGGAAAGCTATGCTCACAAACCTGGGTTGACTCGGCTGCCAGCCATTGCAGAAGCAGAGCTGGGACAGCGAGTGAGTCATGGGATTTGCAAGTAGTCAGGTTTGAGTAGTAAAGAAAAAAGAGCTTGGCCCACCCAGCTTTGCTGTTCTTTGTTCCCGCAGCTGCTGGAGGCAAAGTCACGGGAACGGCTGCTGCTGCCTTCCTTGGGGTTCACCCCACCTCATGTGGGGTGACCCTGGGCCATCTTCCTTTGCAGCTCTTCCTCCTGGTACTCAGAGCCCATTGTGGATCTCCCTTCTGCCTCTCTCCACAGCTATCTCTGCAGGGTCTTTGCCAGGGACTCCCTGCAGCTGATCAGGGATGACGCAAGGGCGAGGAGAAGGCTGCAGCTGATGAGAGCTCTGTGTGAGGGACAAAATACGCCCTTCTCTGTGCAATGCTAGCCCCAGATCCAAGAAACCTCCCATATAGCTTCCCACTCCCTGGCATGTAACATCTTCCCCACGTTTTTCCCACCATTGTCCTCACTCTGCCTTGCACTGAGATTTTCGGTAACCGCATTTTTTTACTGATCCCAGTTTTATGCTGTCTTTCAGCTGGTTTTCTCCTCCACCTTTCTTACTTACGATGCTCCCTTCCTGAATTACTCTCACTTTCTGTCCTCAGGTCCTGCCACGATGACTCTGGCCCCTTTGCAAGTGTCAGTTAGCAGTCCAGTTAAACACTTGGGGACGGGGTTTTTTGGTGTTGGCTTGCGGGGGGGGGGGTGTTTAATAAAAATGTAACTGTTGTGCTTCCCCATCAAACACCAGTTTTGGAAACTTTGGGAAGAAAAGGAAGCCTGTGAAGGGTGAATAGTATAGCCACCATCCAAAGTGTGGGAGAGTTTAAACAGTCAAATTGTAGCTTTAAATCCCTAATCAAAACTGACAGCAACTTTTGTGTCTTTTTCTTTTTCACCTGGGCTGCCTGAAGGAGGCACAATTTTCCACATGCTAGAAAAGGAAACTGATTCTTCCCTCCCAGATTTTCTGCCCTGCATTCTGCACACTCCACCGCCCCATCCTCCAGAAACTCTTCAGTCTATCCCTGCGCTCCAGGCCCCACTCTTGGTTTTTCTCACATGCTTTTCTCGCAGAGCGTTACTCCTGCTCGCTGTCTGTGTCCAGCTCACTAGACCAAAGAAGGGCAGACGCTTTGCCGATGGTGTTGCTTTCAGTCCTGCTGACAAGTACGGACAGCGCTGCGCTTTTTTTACTATGGATGGTCTCACTTCCACAGACTAAAGAGAAATGGCAGCCGTTCTGCTTGCTTTGATCTCATTAATAATAAAGGACAATGGGAGCCCTTTTGAATATGAGGAAAAAGCTTGAGTAAAATAAAAAATTAAACAGCATACCCAATTAATTAGAACCACAGCAAAGCCTTGGAAAGCTGCCATCTTAAATTACTATACAGCTACAACTCCCAGAAAATAATAATAATTAAAAAAAAAAAAAAAATCATATGCTCTTGCTGTCCTAATAAGAGTTTGGGATAGAAGAACAGGTGGGAGCTTTCCCCAGCATCAGTGTTGATCATACATGTGTGATATTATCAGATATAGGTTCCTTACTCCCCTCTTGCAAGCGCATGGGCATATACATATCCATAGCTCCTGTGGCATGGGGACGGAGCTGGCAGGAATGTGCCTGGCCCTCTTCTGTCTTCCAAACCTGATTCTTCTGTTGTGATGGAGCTGGGCAACATGGATTGGTACATAAGTGAGTACCACACATGAAACTGGCTAATTTGGGAGAAATAAAAACTCCAATGTAGATCCGAACCTCAGAAAATGGAGGGAGAAAGTGCCTGTAGCAGTTACCCTATGTCTAGCTGTAAAATTCTAACACTGTCCTGATGATGAAGGTGGACCTGTGACAATAAAATACTATAATTGCTTTCACATACCTATACTTTGGTTTTCATTTAGGTTCAGCTAAAGGTGACTGAAAACAGTTTTGCACAGGCTGCTACTGGTGTTGAGTATCACAGCTCTAACCAAGTTGGTGGAATGTGGAGGTTAAAAGGTAAATAAAATCTTGTCTGAAGAGCCGTCTGACCTCTACCCTCAGCATAACTGCTCCAGTCCTAGCCAATAACTCCTATATGCATACTGGTTCACTTTCAGCACTGAAAGCACAAAGCAGGCATCTTCCTCTGCCAACATAGTGAAAAAATGGACAAAAAAAGACTGTTTGGGTAAAAGAATACAATATTATTCAAAACATTTTCCTAATTGCCTTTTTTCCATTAAAAAACCCCACGTTAACATTGTTTTGCTGAAAATGGCAATATTTAAAATAGCTTCAAATAATGTTAATGAAGCATTGTTTTAATTTTGCCTCCAGGAAATAAACCAAAACAAAATACTGTTTTAAGTTGTTCTCCATTTAAGAACACTGCCGTCATACTGGTAATTTTTTCCCTTTAGCTGTGGGCTGACAACCTTCTCTTTTCCCCTTTTCCTTCCAACAGTATTATGTGAGCGCGACAGCACAACAAATTGAAACTTCTGCTAAGCACTTTGCCCAAGACATGCATGAACTGCTCTTGTTTCTATTGCAACTGCGTGTCTTTCGTGGGTATGACACATAAAAATAGGTAATGTCAAAATAAGCCTATTATATTAAGAACAGTTATAGATGTGGAGATGTCTGACTGGGAGTTAAAGCTCAGATCCTGAACACTAACAGTCACTAAGGATATTTTTTCCCTCAGGAATGTTAGCACTAATCACCTGACCAATGTACAAATTTGAAAATTACATTTGACATTATCTCCCTAATTTTCTCCTGCTATTTCATTTAATTCTAGTATTCATTACTTCTTTCTTCCTTAAATTGCTCTTTTGTGTTTGTTCTCTGCTGTTATAGGTGACCTAGAAAGGAAAAAATAATTGGGTTGAAATCTGCTCTTCTCTATTTTAAATACAAATTCCTTTTTCCTATCCCCATGTTTACAGCTCCCAGGCATATGAAGTATTACTTCCTCTCTTTCTTGCTTGGTCTCTGAAAAGCTGTGTGAAGGATGCAGGAGAATGGTTGAGAAATCTTCTCACCACTCAATTGAAGGAACAGGAAATGCCAAATCCTTAGCAGGTATCTTTTCTGAAAAAAATTATTAGGATAAATACTTTTAAATAAGGATAATTGGTATTTTAAACAGTATCAAAATGTTTCCAAATATTCATGTTTTATTCCTTTGCTGCTTTGATGTCATTCGCCTGCTGAAACTTCACTGAAGTCTTCTAGGAAAAGGATAGATAAAGAAGCAACTTCCAGGAGAACAAAATAAGCAAGAGAATAACCTAATCAGTCTGTCTTTATATATAACAAGAGAACATCAATTCTTGTATTACTTTGTTATGAATCATCTTTTTAACAACAGCCATCTTCTTTTCCAGCGCTGCCTGCATTTCAGTCACAGACAACGTACAGCATGTTAAACACCACATTTCATACCAAAACACTTAAACGTAATGCTCCATAAAGAGCATCAGCATACACTTTACTGTGGCTTTCCAAAAAGTAACCTACCTCTTAATCGCAACGCAGGTACCTAATTGGTTACTTTCTGGGCCCACTAAACAGCTGCTACTTAAAGCATCTGAAGCAGAAAAAAGGCAGGGTTAACAAAGACTGTTAGCAAAGACAGTAGCTTTTAGTGACTGACTATCCAGAGTTCATTTAGGTACATTAATTTAAAAAAACTAGCAAGCCTATAAAAAAGATAGAAAAGTTATGGCACTGTTGGAAATAATAAACCAGTGTCAGCTCTAAAAACCCCTGCCTTTCAACTCCAAATGTCAAAGCTGCTTCTAGTGTTTTGTCCCCTCTCATTCCTGCATTCAGAATTGTCCCAAGCTGGCAGCACTCCTTGTTTGTTTATAGAGTCATGCAGCCTCTTCCTGTACTGTACCCCTGTCAGATACAGTATTATTTGTCTCTATGATACCACAAGTAAACTTAATTTTAAAAAAGAACAGGCCATGTATTTTCATGGCATAAGGAGGTAAGGTTGGAATAGTCAAAAGGTTGTGGAATTGACCCCAACACTGAAGTGTGTCTGTCCCTCAGGCTACAGTCCCTGTGAGGTTTGATACTTTAAGATGTTTGCAGGCAAGGTCCCAGCCTGCTCCTGCAGACGCCAAAGGGAGCACATTCATATTGCAGTGAGCCCATTCCCCTGAGCTTCAGTGGTCTTTCATGTCACTTGTCCACCACAGAGGAAAGATCTTCCAAATGTCCTCACCCCGAAGAAGCCCAACCTTTCCCAGCACCTGGAAATGCACCACAGCGGTAGTGTAACACTGACATCCAGTGGATGAAAAAAATGCAGTTTCACTAGCCAACTTGGACCCATTTTGGGACAGAAGTGTCAATGGGCAAAAAAATAGGAAGAACTGTTTTGTTCATAAGCGTTTGGACTTTATGAGAGCCAGAAACTAGCCTGGGAGCTGTGATCCCCCCAAATCCACAGGTGAACTTGGGTGGGAACTTCTGAGTCGTCATTATCATTTCAGACAAACCAACAAAATCTGCTTGCTTTCTACAGTTGAAATTGGTTCTGTAGCATGACACTACAGGGACAATGGTATCTTTTGCTCTACTGAAACGAAGATGTCTGGTTCCCTAGGCTTATGCAAAATAAATCATATTGCTTTACCTTGCTTTCCATGTCCTGCTACAAACACACCAAAACCCTGAGCAAAACGTATGAAGGAAAACCTGCAAAAGAATACCAATAAGGGGAAAGGGAATCTAAACAGGGAAATGATTTTTTTTTTTTTTAACTTATGGCAAAGACAAGTTCAGCGTCTTGGACATACCCTTCTCTCCCAGTGCGTGCAACCTGTACTCTCAGTGTATCAGTGATTTCTGCTTACACCAAGAAAAATACATGTGGATATAGACAGGATATAGACAGTTCCTACTCGGTGAATAAATAATGAGAAACAGAGATGAGGTGCATCCTCAATTTATACTACTACTTCATATTGATTTATACAGTGCCTTTTGCATTCCTTAAAGCACTACAGTAACAAGTACGTATATACGCAGTATAAAGTCTTATTCATATTAACGGGGCTCTTTCCCCCACCAATCAATGTAAAAATAAATTACTATTACTGAATGGGGAAGCCATTAAAAGATTCACCGCTGTTTACTGAGTTGTGTAGCCTGAGTTCACATGGATCTTGCCTGCTGTCCGCACCAGCAGCACACGTTGTTTTGCTGTGCTGGCAGCTGTCCCTCCTAGTGATGACTAACCTGTGAAGGGCTTTATGGCTCTTCCAATACAGACTGTGTTTTCACTGAACACCCATAGATCTGTTCACTAATACGACGGGCACATCACATCCCTATAGTTCTCTCTTCAGCACCAAAACAGTATTTTCAGCTGCCCCACTATTCTGTTGATCAGGTTGTAACAGGATTCCCCGGAGGAGATCAAATGAAAACATTGCACTGGCATGCAGCCCTGGGTGAGGTCAGGAAGTGACAGCCATTAAGAGAACAGCAGTCTTCAAAAATACTGGAGAATAAGGTGAATGAGAATGAGCATAGAAATTTGATACAAGCAAGGATACCCTCTCTCTCCTCCCAGTTTATCCTCCACATGCTTCTGTTATTCCATGTATTCCCCCCAGTGCTTTCTCTCCCTGTCAGTTTCAGAGACTTACATGCTCCTCTGGCCATGCTCTTCTGCTCTGCTAATCCTAAACCCTTCTATGTCCCATGTGGGTCCTGCTTATACATGTCCCATTTTCTTCCTTCCCTTTCTGAGATCCAGCAGCGCTTCCCCATGCCTGCTCTGCAGACCCTTCCAGCCCCAGGCTAACACTGCTTCACCCACTCCCAGCTTCACATGGCCTCCCAGGAAACCCAGGCCAGCTCCTGCCTCAGTCTCCCCACAGCCCTGTTTCTGGCTCAGCTCGCTCCATAGATACTGAAGATCAGCGTTTATTTTTAACAATTACATTTACGAATGACATTGTAGTCACTGCAAAACCATTTTTCACAGGTTTTCCTGATTCCTATTCACAGCTTCCATCTGAAAATCATGAAAGTCATTTTCAGTCCAGAGAGCCTGCTCAATGAAGGGACTGCAGATATTCTGGACCGAGTTCTCCAGAGAACCTGCAAAGCCTCAGGCCTTGTTCCAAAGGAAACTGCAGCCAGCTCTCAAAGCACGGAGGGCAAAACGCCATTTCGTGGAAGCCGATAGCTGAGCTCCTCTCAGCCCTAAAGAATCCATGATTCCACCCGTGAAATGTAAAATACGTGTCGGCTGGGTAATCAGGCGAGCCAGGACCATGTTTTTTTTGGGCCCACCCCCAGGCTCCCCGGAGCCCGCCGGCGACCAGCCTCCACAGCTGAAGGGAAGTCCTGAGGAAACACCAAGGCCGGCGGGAGAGAGGTGGACCATAAACCTCCATCCCCCATCTCACCGCGCTGTGCTCCCGCACGTCAGTGTGCGGAGACAGACGGCGACACACACAGCACGGTGAACTGGCCAACCCCGCTGTCGCCATGACCCGTTTTGACTGGACCCCTCCCCCCTTCCCCTCAGCCCCCTAACGGCCGCGGCGGCGCTTCCCGGGGCCCCGTCACGTGCGCAACTG
>NW_009199254.1:0-24962 GCF_000690835.1 Fulmarus glacialis | reverse complement strand
CCCCCACTCCCCTTCCCCCCCGACCTCCTGTTTGTGTGAACTATTTCAGCAGCCAGAAGGATGACACTGGTTCTGAGGAGAATGAACACCCCACATGAATATGCAACTTCAGAGCCTGTAGAACTTTTTGGATCTGCTTCTGAGACTGTCATGTTTAATGGTGACAACGCTGTTATCTCCTATGCTAGCAAAGTGATACAGGATTCCTGCCTTTCTTCAGGTGCAGGAGAACATCCTTTGGTGAAATGGGAATTTGAAATAAGTGACCTGGGACAGGCGACCCCTCTGTGATAAATACCAAGAAAAACGGTTAGGTTTTCAGATCCTTAAATCAGACGGCGTCAAAAGTACCTCTCAGATGCATTTCGGACACCAAGCCTATGTCTTTCCTCCTCCTTTGCGTGTCCAGAAGTAACTTTGGAGCCTGCTCCCCCAATCTGGATCCATTTGCTCAACTTCAGCAAGGTGAGGCATCGTCCTGTAAGCACCTTAACTCATGGCATGAATGTTGACTACCTCTCATCACTAGCACACCCCTGCTATTCCTAGACAAGTGGAGCTTACTGGCAAAATATGAAGTCTCATATTCCTCTTAATTTCTTTTCTCAGTTCAAACATGAGTATCTCTAGAGGAAAATACTTGCTATCACTGAAGGAGTCATCTTTCGCCAGAACTTCTCTGGCTTTGCTTTTAGACCATCACCCTCCAGGGCACACGTAACCTCTGCATTCTCACACGAAGCACTCCTGAGCTCCTGCGAACTTTGGGTAATATGTTTCCATTCTGGAAGGACCTCAGGGGAAATTGAGGACTCTCATGGGCCAAATTTTTGAATCTTGGTGGTTCGTTCACTGCTGCATTGTATATCTGAAAGGGTAACTTCTGGTAGCTGTCTTTTTGGCTTGCAAAGGGAGAGGAAGTAACCTGTATCCTTCGGCCACCCTTAAACAGCTTATTTCAGAGTTAACACAGTCCTATGTACCCCTGCAAATTTCTTGCCAAGGTAGTTTCCAAGTGTCACCTCAAGACACTTTTCTTGGCTAAATTCAATTCCTGTAAGACTGAAGCCACGCCTCATACCTTTGGTTTTAAGAGAACTCTTTCTTCTTATGTTTACAGCACTCACTCCTTCAGATGTTAGAAAGTCTATTTAAATTAATAGCTACAGGTCCAAAGGAAAATTCATTTTCACATAGTCAAAACATTTTCTACCTTGACAGTACACTCCATTAGAGCTCAAGCTATGTCTGGGACCTCACTGAAAAATGTTTTCCATTCCAGCATTTGCTTAGTACAGCTCTGGGACTGAATCCCAGCCTTTTAAGTTTTGCATTACTGCAGAGGTATTCGCTGTGAACATGCCTTGGTAGGATGATCCTTCAGCTACTGCCTAAGTGAAGGGCACCAAGACCCTGGTAACTGAGCCTGGAGTTCTTTTCACAGTTCTTTCTGGAAGTGGATGTCAGCAGTCACTGGAAAAGAGATGTAAGTTACATCCTAGTAACTGCAGTTTGCACGTAAATGGAAAGCATATGTGCAAATGATTTGGAGAACTCTAGTTACTGATAAGTAACTTATAAAATATGGACAGTGCCAAGGAATTTGAACAACATAACGTGTTGTTATGCCTCTGTTATGCCTTGACAGAGTTGGGAAAATATCCTAGGGCTACAACTTCTGGATGCTGCTTAGGAGAGACGTTTTGCATTTTTGTGCTTTTTTCGAATACATTCAGTTACGACCGCAGGCATGGGGAGAAGGCAGATATATGCCTCTGACACCTTCTAATGGGACACTGGTTACAGTTTCTTGAGTCACAGGGTTCTTTTGTATTTTTAAAAGAGTGAGAGAAGTACTTGTCCTCCTTTCAGTCTCCATTCCTGACTGGCAGTTTCTCACTAGTACTCTCTCCTTGGATGAGTGTCTGGGCTGCTCCCTGCATTTCTTCAATTGCCCCAGAAAGGGCCCAGGTCTGATAAGGCACTGTGATTTAGAAAATGAAAGTTCCATTAGTAGCAACCAGAAAGTTTAAAAAAAGTTTGAAGGAAAGGCTGAAAATTTCAAAGCTGTTTCAAGGTTAGTTAATAATATAATTTAGGTTAGTTAATAATATAATTTGTACATCATAAAACTGTATTATAAAAGTTAAATGAATATAAGTCTTATTTTGCTATAATTTGCAAAGGTATCTGGTTTCCAGGGCTCTATAACATGTTTTTCATTCCTAATCGGTGTCATGCAGTATCAAAATGTCTTACATTTTTTATTATTGCATATAGACATTTAGAAAAATATCTAGTGACTATAATTTGTGGTAGAGTTAAAACTGCTATATTGTATTGCAGCTTTACTTTAGTCATCCTGTTACTGACCAGTAATTGAACTGAATTAAATCTTTATGGTGACCTTTGAGTCCACTTGAGTCAGAGATGGATGAAACTTTCAGTGTATGTTTTGAACTATACGTGTGTGGGGAAAAGTGTGTCTTTGGAAGCTGTCAGAGAGGACCCTACTACCCAGTCAGTTTCCCCAGGAGATGTAACAGGACCCCAGCAAACAGGAAACAGTGGGAGAAAATGAAGATTTGAATAAAACCAGTGTCTTTAATATGAACCTTTCCTGCTTCAGGAAATGTTGGCAGGTATAGGCTTGTCTGATTTTGAACATACCATAGACTGGTTGCTGTCAAGACCCCCCTTAAGACAGCACTGATGGGGTAAATATAGTTAACCTAGAGCTTATTGAGACTGTAGCATGTGAGAGGATCTGTAGGAAATGCTATTTATGTGAAACTCCAACTGAACTTGAAACAGTGGTCTTGCTTCATGATGGAGTTCATTTTATACGCTCAATCCTTAAGGGGTCGCTTAGCTTTGTCTACTACCCTCTATTTGCCGTTGTTATAGACACCACTCACTTTTGCTTATAGCATGTCTGGATGAAACTCTATTAAAAAAAAACTTGAAGCAGACACTTCTTATATTCATGCCCATCTGTTCGGCTGACCTGATGCCCTTTAAGAAGTATGACTTAACTGTGTGTTTCAGACAGACATATTTGCTAGCCAAGACTGACTTCAGAGAAGACTGCAAATCACAAGCAACAGAAGCTTCCAGAAGAACCTTCTGTGGGAAAACAGCACCAGTCTGGGACCATGGCACAATGAATTGCGTCTGTCAGTGGGGTGTGAGTGTGGCAAAGATACCATTTTTTTAATGTCTCGTTTCTATGGTCTTATCTCTGAGCTTGGGATGGAGTTCATGATGAGCCCAAGATACAGAGAACAATGCTGGCCTCCTTTGTAGACACTGGAAGTTTTGCTAATGACCATTCCTGTTCTTGGAGATCAGAATGTAGTTTTGCTGTGTGTTCTGTCCTAGTGGAAAGAAAACAGCTTCTCTTTCCTCTTGCTTGTCCTTGGTAGGAAGAGGGTTGCTTTTGTCTTGGAAATGGTTAGCATCTACCTCAAGCATCTAAGCCTCAAACAAATTTTCTCTTCCATCCCCTCTGAGATGGGGCTTTTGTGTCTGTTGAAGAAGATGGAGCTATCTTCAAGACAAATATTTTCTTTTTTTGTTGTTTCTTTTTATTTCTGACATAACCCCTTCCCAGGATGTGTCTTAGAGCTTTGCCTATGGCAAAGAACTTGGGCTCTTGTGACATCTGACTCTTTGCAGCTGATACAGTGGCAAGTGGTCCTTCTTGTCTTGCATTAACCTGGATTCTAGCTCCCTATAAACTCTCTGCTCAGAACTTTTTTGTGTCTGCTATTGATTTAGTCTCTTGTCTCTTTGTGTTTATGTTAACCATTAAGAAAAAAAACCCTCCAAACCTGTTGGCTTGAATCCCGTCTCATATTTCAAGGAATAATCTGCAAAATTTCCGAAGGTTTGGCTTTCCCAGAACCCTGGAAACAGAAGATTTTGGGGATTTGGATCTAATATATGAATTTGTCGACACTGAACTGTCTATAGAAAAGTCTAACCCTGAAGTTGTATCTTCTCTCTGATGAAGAAATGCACCAGAAATAGAAACCCTGTAACAATACTGTAGAATGCTTAGTCTTGTCTTCTCACTGCAAGTTCAGTCTGCTGACCCTAATGCTAAGCAACCAACTAAATGATGTCAATCATAATGCTGCGACCCTGCAACAAGACAAAATGAATTTCTTTCATTTGTTCTGTCATATGCGGAACGGTTGGCATCAGTTATTTTTATTTCTTTCTCCATCATTTTCTGGCTTTCTGTGGTGTTACAAAAGGCAAATTTGCACAGCTAGTAAACAACAACAGATTTGTGAATCTGCCCATGCTTCACATTATTAGCAAGAAAGTTAGTTTTGTACTTATTCTAGAATGTCTTGCACAGAAATCAATGTTTTGTTGGAATTATATGTGAGTGAATAATAGCTGAGACATATGCTTACATTGACCATTTCTCTCTTAACCCTGTTTCCTGTTGTACTTCAGGTGGTAACACGACTCCTGCTGCTATTCTGTTCTGCTAGTTGAACAATTCTCATAGAGTTAGGTCTTGCCATGATTTCACTTTTCGTGAGTTTTATCTGAGAATAAATATTGTTGTGCCTTTTGAGTGCAAAACATGAATGACAGGATTCTAACTTAAAAAAATGTATTTTAACTTGAGTTGATGTGTGGGACTACTGTGTGAAGATAGTGACATAACTTCTCTTATTTAGGTATACCTTTTTAAACTTCTATAAATATTAAAGGAATGCTTTCATTGTAATAAGCAACCTTGAAAGAGATGATACACATCAATTTTATTGATATAGTAATTTAAAAAATAGCTTCAGTACCATTTTTAAAATTTTCTTTATCCATGTTATGCTAATCAAGAATGTTAGTGCACCTCATTTGGAGAGCTTCTTACCAACTGTTTTTTGTGGTATAAGCCTGTATTAATTCATTGAGTGAATGCATTGTAACCTCTCTGAAGGTTTTGTTGGTAGGTCCTTTGCACGTCACTTCTTTTGCTTTCTTTGTAAAATTAGTGGATCACAGATATTTTCTATGGAAAACAGGTAATTTTATATTGTGGTTTCACATGCTTTTCTACAGATGTATATCTGTATCCCATATCCTTGTAAAATCTAGCATTTGTGGTTTGAGATTATGTCTTTTACTGGACTACATAAGATATGAAATCATGTAACAAGCAATCACTCACGAATATAAAATTGTTGATATTGACATTATGAGTTTCATTTGGAAATAGTCATATTCTCCATTTTTATAACTACAGCTTTGTGGGCAAGATGATTTCAGGTGAGATTTTGTGTAATAACATAATGTGAGTACAAGATTCCTCATTTAGACATCTCACATCCCGTCTCAGATAGGCTTATTATGAAGCTAAGTATCTAAGTGTTAATATTGTGTGTGCCTCCACATAACTGCACACACCTGTAATATATGAGTGCCAAAGCAAAGGCAAAGCTTAAAAAAAAAATCTGTAGTTCTTTTATCTCTCATTAAAAAGGCTGGAAACCAATGTACTCTCTCTTTTTGCAAAATACATACTGTGCAAGTGAATTTATATTCTAAGCTAGAAATACCTCTCACCACATGAACTTCCAGGTTAATGGCCTCAGCAAAATGGATATAGCATTTTTTTTCCCGTAATAGTAATAACATTTGCAGAGATGAAATTGTCAAGATAGCTATTAATACCCCAATTAAATCTTACTTATAATCTTCAACACGCTGAAGATAGTTCTTGATATATCCTTCGGGAAATCCATACAAAATACTTTGCCTTGTTTATGTCTGCCAAGTTGTAGCAAAGGTGCACACTTCTTTCTCTCCCTCGCTTTAACTGGTCATTGGCAGTTGGAAATTTTCAATAGCGCTATGAAAAAAATTGTTATGCACATCTTAAGCTAATGCAATGACATCCTGAATTTGGGGTTTATTCACATGTGTTAATTAGAAAGGCCCAATTCAGTGCATTTATTTGGGAGTTGCTGACAAGGAGACATGGCAGCAACTGGCAAGTTTAATATTGGAAAAAGAGAAATGGATGCACTGGGCTTATGGTTACATACATGCGGGACAGGAAAACCTGAGTTCTGGGTTTTTTTCCAGTCAGTATATGGGTTTTAAAGAGCAGCGAACTGAAGCCATCTGTAAGCATAATCAGCAACACTCATTACTGACTGCTAACTGACCTGAATTTTAACTGATAGAGGTGTATGCATGTAGAGGTTTAGATGTCTGCAAAGCTCACCAGTGACAAAAGGATCTAAGATATTTTCAGTATCTAGGAGAGCACTGAGGCACCTAGTTCCCCTCCACATATCTAGGTTGAAAATTCCTGTGGAAACTTTACCCACTGATTTTGGTGAGACTTTTCATGCACTGAAGGGACTGTGCTAATGAAGTGGAGAGGAGAAATAAAATCTCCGTAGCAGTATGTTGCTTGACTGCCTTTTGCTTGATGCAAACAATTAAGTAGCTTTAATTTTCAATAACTGTTATCATCTGTCGGTGTCTCACTCTCTCATGAATTAGAGATGGTCTGGATGGTTCTGATAACATAAGAACTAGTTTAAATCCTTACTTGAACCTCAAGTCAAATGTTAATTGGTGTTGCAATACTTTTGATTTAATTATTTGGTCTGCCACATCTCTTTCAAAACAGGTGTTGTACTAAGGTATGCAGCTCTTTTCTGTTGCTTAACTGGGCACAAGAGGTACTTGAATTTTTAAAGGGAAACCTTTCTTTGATTGCATTCTGTCTCCCTTTGCAAGCCTAAATTTTACATGCTGCTGAAAGAGCATGAAAACCAGGCGAAAGTTTATGAGTTTGTTTTTTTTTTTTAATGTAATACGGAAGAATAAATGTATAATGCTTGGAAGGGAGCAATGTACATATAACGCGATTCAAATGGTGTTGACATTCTGCATTAGTTCGTAGTTTCCGTACTGAATCTCCTGAGATCTAAAAATGTGTACATGTGCATCTAGTGGCGTGCCTATGCAGGAAAACTTGCAGAACTAGGTCCTTTAACATTACAAGAATCTCAAGACATAAGGCAGATAAAATTGTACATTTCCAGGCAATGTTAATGAAAATGTTAAATAATTCACACAAATCATTGCATAGAAAATACTTAGAATAGGTTTTGTGAAATTTATTTTCAGTTTTGTAATATACCCACTCTCATTTTTGAAAAATGTAATTTAAAATGTATAGTTCAGTAATGCTTATAGGAGTTATTACCCTGAATTAATACTTTAGCATTTTAGAATGTTCTGTGTAAAACTTTAATGCCTTTGTTTTTATTAAAGTAATTTCAGAAAAAAAATTTGTCCTGCTCTTTGATAATCTTCATATCTACTATTCTTTATCTAAGTCGAAGAAGTAAATGAATATGGTGCAAGAAGTTGTGATATTTTACCTTTTCCTGTGAAAAAGTAAATGATTATTTAAGTCATTGTATGGCAATGCCCTACCAGTTTGAAAAGTATCACTAGTTTGAAAAGTCTTAGCACTTTCACGACAGAGCTTATTGTACGGGTCTGGGGTGGTGGGGGATGACTACCAGTATGTACTGCATTTATTACTGTAAATTTAATTTCTACTTGACAGCTCTTAGAACTTCACTCTCATTTGCTCTCATGTAAGTAAGGAGTCACTCTACTGACAGTGCTATGAAAATGTCTTCAGTTTAATTGCTGAAATGCTCTTAAGCTGATTTGTGTCCACAGAGTAGGAGGAAAGCCATTCTAGTTAAATTAGCACAACTCTTGGTTATAAACAAAGACCCAGGTGTAAGTATGTGCAGAAATTGAACCAGTTCCTGCTGGCTGTATTTAACCACTGACAACCCCTCTGCATAGTGTTATTTCAGTTTTGACTGGCTTATTTTAAATTTCAGTGAACTATAGATTTGAAATAAAATTAATTAAAACAAAAGGCCAACCAATTAAAGCATCAAAATACAATCACTTCCTGGGTTGTATTAGCACGAATATAGCCAACAGCTCCAGGGAAGTGATCTTTCCCCTCTGTGGCGCTTGTGAGACTGCATCTGGGGTATGGTGTCCAGTTTTGGTTTTCCCAATATGGGAAATGAGTCCATTGAAATGACATACAGGAATGAGTCCATTGAAGGGCCATCAAGATGGCCAGGGAAGTGGAGCACGACATATGAGGAGAAGTCTGGGTTTGTTCAGCCTAAAAAAGGGAAGGTTCAGGAGAGATCTTACCGCTGTCTACAACTGTCTGATTGGAAAATGCAGAGAAGATGGAGCCAGATTTCTCTTGGTGGTGCACAGTGGTAGGATGATATGCAAAGGACAAAAGTTGGAACATGGGAAACTCTAATTAGATAAGGATATAATTTTTTACCATGAGGGTGATCAAATACAGGAACAGGTTGCCTGGAAGATTGTAGAATCTCCACCGTGGAGGTTTTCAAGGCTTGATGGGACACAGCCTGAGCAATCTCATCTAATGAGACCTGCTTTGAGCAAGTGTTTGGACTAGATACCGCAAGCCTACATTATTCTGTATTTCTATGAAAACATGCTACTTGGAAACCAAATAAGCATCCATACTGTACTCTGCTTTGGCGTCACAGAACTATCTTAAAACCATTGTAAGTTTATGTGTAGCTGGGATCTTCACTGACCTTTTTTCCCCTGATTTATCAAGCTGGAAGATAATACGAAGGTGCTTGCAGGCTAGCTAGCAAGAATGGAGACTTGGAGGGCTTTCCGTCCACTAGAATTTCATACTCTGACAGAGTTCTTCATATAGTGGCTGTGATTGCATGACCTTCCCAAACTGATCAAAGCAAACAGAGAGGTGGGCAGCAGGGAAGTAATTCAGAAAAAAATGTGGAGTATGGAGTTTCCCAATTTTATTAACATAGCACGTGTAACTCCTATGAAAAGATGAATAAGGCCTGAGACAGAGGGTAAATTGCAGGCGTGTGAACTTTTCTCATGACGTGTGATTGATACAATGTGCTATCAATGTAAAAAATGTTTTGCCTGCTTGCAGATCATGTCAGCCTGGAAGGCATGTAAGCAGTAAGGAGGGGGGTGTAAATTCAGGCAGCCAGTAAATAGTACCGTCCCACTTGCTGCATTTGCATTTCACATCTAGGATCCCAATTCTAGGATCAAGGTAATTAAAGCATACTTAGTAAGTAGTTTTGTGTCACTAAAGATATATTTCTAAACTCTGGGACCTCTCAGCCTCTCTGGGATCTACAGGAGATTGTAAGATTGGGAGTCTGACTTGTGCTGCCCCACCTCCGGTGGTTTCAGGCTGCCAGGCTGAGGCAAAGATTACCGTACCTGGGCGAATCCCGTTCCTTTCTATGTTTCTGCTTCTGCCAAGAGACAGCCTGATCAGGCTGTTCCACCAACACTGGCTGGACCCGCTCCTGGTCTGTCTTCCGCTGGTCCTCACTGAGGTGGCACTGTCCTTCTGCTCTACAGTGTGGGATCTCAGACCATCAGGGAAAACACTACCTTTGCTCCTGGCTTTCTCTGGCATCCGACTAGCCCCTTCTATACCACACACTGCTCCCAGTCAATTTGACGTGGATTCTCGTTGGCAATATTTGTATCATTCTCTGGGACTGGTGTGATGTAGTTCACTGTAAAGAGTTTTTGGTCTTCTCCCAGCTCTAGGCCATCCTGAAGTTTCACCATCAAGAGGAATGATTCTGCCTTTCCCTTTTCTCATTTTTGGTCTTGTTTGAATGAGATGTCCTCTACAGAAAACAGTGAATTGGCATACCCCACATAGCTTTGGTTGCAGTATTGCTGTCACCTTTATGTGGACACTCTGTCCTGGTCCTGTCCTCAATATCCTGGTCAGGTTCCTTGAGCTTTGGACTTCACTCTTCTCCAAGCATGCACAGGAATTTCTAGTTTATATTCTTTTGTTGGATGAACAGCACTTGTTCAAAGATTTCTTTTCTGAGGGTGTCTAGATCACTATAGAAGATCCCTCAGCCTCATCTTGTAGAAGCAAATAGCCATGTAGACAGACATAGCATTTATCTGTGACCTGGGTGACATAATATTTATCTGTGATCTGTGACCCCCTCGATGGGACTCCTTGCCTATCGAGGAGGATATGGCTGATCATGGGCCAGAAAGAAGGTCCTTCATTCAGTTTTCCGAGGTAGACATGAGTAAGCATTTTCTCATTTGAACTGTTAACTGTACACAGATGTACATTAGATGTTATTTCACTAGTCACTTCTGTGGAGGTGGGGTGTACTGACTTATTATTAACAATAAATATGCACACATGCATGCATGAAAAAGGTTTGAGAATATTGGAATTTCACTTAATTAATAGTTCAATATATTTTGATGGTCAACTGTATTTTGACAATATTTTATGCTGATTTTTTTCCTGATGTCTTTCTGAGATCCAAGGGCAACTTTGTTTGAGGTAAGATGACATTTAATTAAAAATGACTTGTGAGACTTTTGATTCTTCCAGACTTTTCTGGGAGTCGGTTTCCTGTTTGTTTTCACATCAGGACAGAGGTAAGCATTTCTCTCTAAGAAGAAAGATGATATTATAACCAAGAAAAGCAAAAACAAATGGGTGATAACAGAATATGTTTGAGTCGGTCTGTGGTGTAAATTAAACCTTCGTAATATCGCTGACCTTTATCTCCTTGTGACAAAGGCAGAAAGCAGCAGGAGCTATATGACTCATTTCACCTCCCAGAGCACGCCGGTGTTTTTCACCGTGCCCGCTTTCAGAAGGGGAGAGGGAACACTGGCGCTTTACAGCACAAGCATTCTGCCTGATCCTGCAGCGGTGCGCAGGGCAGGCAGCCCCTGCCCTGCAACTGGTGTCGCTTCACATAGGTGATGTTAACTGCATTGCTTAGGTGACTAATTTAACAATAGGTTCTGATGAGAGCAGGAAAAACTGCTGTTGGCAACGATGATATTGAAAGGTCACGGGGAATCTTTGCCATGAATTTCTTCCTGCACCCAAGGCTTGAGCAGTGGAAAAGAGACGCTTAGATATGTGTCAGAGGGTGCTGTATTTTAAAAACAGCCTCTTTTTACTCCTTTCATTTTCTTTGTTGCAGAGATCCATTGTAATGAAACAAAGGTAGAATTTATCTTTCTTAAATCAGCAGATTTCTTCCTGTACACCTGAAATAGGCTTTAAGTTTTCTTCGTGCTTAGATTTGTATTGTTTCACCAGCAGTGCATGAAAGCTTTACTAGCAGGAGAGATGAAGGTAGAAACCTAAGGCAGTGAAAGCTTAAAGGAAGGAAAGGAAATGTAACATAGACACCAGTAATGCTCCTGGTGTCTATATGGTAGTGTCCTGGAAATTCCTACTTTCCCTTTCCCGTGCAAAACATATTCAGAGAAATGCTCCTGAAACGGAGTGCTTCCCAGAATGTGTTCAGCTGGTATTGAGAGAGATTTGCTTTTCTTACCTGGTCAGAAGAACTGCAGTCACTCTCTCCTAAGTCTTTGTAAGAAAGAGTTCAACTGACTGATTTAAATAGTAACACCTTGAAACTTTATTTCATCAGTGTTTTCCTAATCATCTTTTGTTTCTTTCTTTGTTTCTTACAGTTTATTTTCTAATAGAATAGAAGAGAGCTTTTATTTTTTTTTATTTTATTTTTTTTTCCCCTGAAAGATGAAGACAAACAGTGAATTAGGAATAAGGACTGTGCCTTATTTTGACTACTGAGTCAAAGGCTCCCTCTTGCAGCTTTGGACTAAAGCCCAACCACTGTCTAATCACACTCCAATTGCTGAGTCACGTTATTGAACCTGGCTCTGAGACGTTGTCAGGTTTAAGCTCAACTATCCAGAGCTGTGGCAGCATCCAGAGCTGTATACCTGCATTATGTCTAGATGAAGTTTATTATTCTAGTACCTTGTGTTACTAGGTGCTTGAAGTTCTACTACCTTCCTGAAAATGTTTGGATAAACTAATGAGATACTCTCACTTTTTTTTTGAGGAAAAGGCTGAAATACTTTCTCAAAAGTTTCTAAGAATTTCGGATTAAAACAAATTTGAGATTAGACATCTGCCAGGTGGTTTGAAGCTGTGATCGCACTTAAGTTTTAGCACCTACTTATTGCTGAACTTGTTGTTTTTCTTTCTTAAAGAACTGCTCCAAGGCAGTTTTACCAAAAGACTTAATTAATAGGTTTACTTTGTATTATATTGTCTAACTAAACAGCGAGTAAAGTAGAAAAAGTTTGCCAGTTTAGGAATTCCACTAAGTAATATAGGTTTTAAAGGTCCACCTGGACCTTTAAAGTAATGGAAAAGTGCTTCTCTACCCCTCCATCATGAAGTTATTTTGCTGTGGAGGTAAAAATATTTGTATTACAAAGGGAAATTGGAGAGGGAATTGGAATCTCTGTGAATATACCTTTGATTTTTGCTCTTCTAGTATTCTCGAAACTCTTCATTTCATGATGAAGAAACTTACTGAATGTGTAAATGGGGAGGGATGCTGTAAGGGACCTCAACTTCAGAGGTGAATAAAGTTCTTTTATCATATTTCTAAATTACTAATGGTTTCTGCAGACATTAGAGCAGACAGATAACTTTACTTGTATGGAGTTCTGCTAGCTCTATGAGATGTACTGAAAAGAGAAAAATTACTTAGGCATGGATATGTACAAAGGTGGGTTCAAATCAGTGCCGAATCATTATAATAGAAAGTATGTGTGTTGACTAGGTTGTACTGGTATGGTATAATCATTCCAGTATTTTAGATACTTTTTTTTTTCCTACTTTTGTTTTACCTACACAGTCCTAAAGCACAGCACATTTAGGAAAATAATAACTTCCATAGTAGGTAGCAAAAGGTCTGGTTAGTCCAGGATGCTATTTTGTCTTAGAATGAGTATGGGATGCTTAATGAGAGAGATAAAAATTGGGCAAGTATGGAGTAACATATTGTCCTAGATATTGGCCACTAGGTACAAAAATGTACTTTTCATCTCCCATTTCATGCTTTGAAAGAGGACACAGATGATGATAAATACTCCTTTGCTTGGATATATAGGCAAATTTTTCTTCTCTCCTCTGTCTGATTTGTGTCTGGACAACTGTTATGTGTCCTCCATCTCCTGGGAAGCTTGTTATCTTGCTTCATCATTCTTTGGGAAGACTGAATTTTGTGTGTGGTGCAATTTCAGGAGTACTTCGAGTTCCTCTAGTCTTGTATTTGGAAACTTGTTATGATAATTAACTGTATGGGTAAGAAAGCAACAGAATAATTGGTGAGGAATTTAAAAATAAACTAATTCATGCAGCTATATATGTTGTGCTTGAGGTTTTTTTTTTGTACAGTATTATCAGCATGGCACTAACTATCTAACCCACAGCAGAACTCTCTATTTCTGCCACTGTGCTAAAGCCATGAGAGATAAAGCTTTGGCCAATTAGCAATCCAGTACATATGCTTTCCAGGGATCATATGCTGGAAGTGTGTCTCGCTGTATTCATCATCAGAAAGGAGGGGAAGGGACCATTTCTTTTTCCTTTTGGACCGTTTTCTCCTCAGCCACCCAAAATCATCCCTTTCCTCATGTATTCTGCTAACATAGAGAGCACATTAGCAGTATCTGGTGAGATAACTAGATTTTTCTTTCCCTGAGTGCAGAAAGTATTGACCTTGGGTTTTTATGATTTTCAGAAATTCATGCCTCTGAGAAGAATGGGCCACTGTGAGTTACAGTAGGAAAAAAAATTTAAGGCTGAAATGTTCATAAATAATATATTTTGTTAGAAAAATGAGGGGAAAAATTAAATCAAACAGAAGTGGTCTAAAAGTGAAGCCTCCCAGGAAGGTCAAAACCTCTACTGCCAGAAGAGAAACACACAGTGGTCAGAGCTGCAGCTACGGCCCCAGTATCGCAGAGCCCCAGCCTCTCATTCTCAGAAACCCACTCCCAGCTGTCTCGAGGGCTACTCTAGTATATTACCAGTTTGTTTCAGTGTGACCTGATGTGAAAATGTATTTGTATCTTTGCCATGTCCTATATTGAATTTTGGGTAAGAGAAAATTTTTTAACAGTCTATCGTAAAAACTTGACTACTCTGTGGCAGTTGTCAACAGTATTCAGTGAAATATCCCACATCACAAGAGTAGTAAGGGATTCTTTATTTCCTCAGCTGAAACTTAATACTGCTTCTGCCTACTTGCCGTCATATAACATAGTGTGCCGTTGTATGCATGTTCTGCAAGATGAAGTTCATGATCCCCTACGAAATTGCCGTTTTCCTTTAAAATCAGGCAAAAGGTTGTGAAGCTTCATTCGTAACACTATATTTCACTCAGGTGTCAATGATCCTTGATATCAAAGGGTAATGTTTTTTCTGTTACACAGCCACAGTTGACACCAGTTCTTTAGCACATGAAAGAAAAAGGATGATGTGGTATGCTTAATTTTGTCTCTAAAATAACTGTTGTGGCTTTCTGAGGTCTTTAAGTCAATGAGAATTGGAAGTAGCTGTTGTATGAAATGGGAGGGATATGTACACCATTATCCCTGAAATCTAGAGTGCTCTCTTGTCTCACCTACCAGTCAGGAGCATTTTTGTGATGGTATACTGTTCTGTTGGTAAATAGCAGCCACTGATATTCCCCAAACCTCCCACTTGGAAGAACCAGCTCAGCTTACCTCTGGGTATATAGTGTAAGCAGTATTTGAAAGCTACATTTGAAAGTGGTTGTTGAACATTATCAATAACAAATGGGCATAACACAAGAAGATACCTTTCTGAAGAAGAGGTGGCAGCTGTTTTATTCTGGTCACCCTAAGGGGCTGTTGAATGATTTTATTACCCATTTTAATGATAAAATATAAATTCTTACAAGTTTGTGACAATAATCACCCAGCAGTATGTCTCTATTGAAAATGTGTGTTATAGAGGAACAATGCAAGAAGACTCCCTTTTTTGATTCTCTGTACAATGCTGAACCTCACACCCTATGCTCATCTGTGTCCAAAACCTGTGTGAGTGAAATTTTAGTGCTACTGAAATCAAAGGCAAAATGCCTGCTGATGTCGCTGGGCCAGGGTTCGAGCAGTCCTAACCATGTTACAAAGAGCCACAGGAATGTTCCCTCTTCTGAACCATCTTATAGAAATAGCGAGCTGTGTTGTAAAGGAAACAAATGGGGAATTCTATCCAAAAGCAGAATAGAAGTCAGTGTCTTTGTGATCAGCGGAACCACAGGAAGCTTAGAAGGCAGGGTGTCAGCTGCTTACTTTGGAAAAATATGAGCTCAGAGTTACTAGGGCCTGTTTATGACTGCATTACCTCTTGTATCAGCTTCAGCCTAATTGGCAACAGAAAGCTAGACTGAAGTGGGCAGCAGAAGGTCTTCGTTTGTTTTGTGGCAATCTAGTTAGAAAAACCAGAACTGTGGCACTACTCTGATGCTCTTCTAACAACAGGTATGCTTCAGAATATCTGCCTAAATACTGAGGACAAGACTACACTTCTCTAATTTAAGATGCCTGGGTGAGCTATTTATGCAGGCTCCCTTACGGTCCACGGACAGAAGAATGCAGCATTCATACGTGACTCATGGTCAGGTGTGTATCCATCCTAGGATGAGATAAACCGTACTTTGATGTGCCTGCTTCTGCTTATTGACTATAAAGGTGCTCTAGGCAGCTAGCTTCAATGCAGTTGTCTGCTCTGTAGACTTCTAAAGGTGAATGAGAAGCAGTTGTATCCTTAAGACTGACTTAGATCCATTTCTTAATGCTTACTGTGACCTTGTATTGCTGTTTTACACTCATTATTGCTGATTAGACCAGTATATTACAACAGAGTGTGAATGCTTTCCACATTAACTTTGGAAACACAAATCGTATGTATTTTTGTGTTACAGTTTTCTCTTTCCACTGTGGTTTGAATAAAACAGAAACTAACGTGACTTTTAATTTTCAGTTTCCACTTACATTGTTGTAATACTCTAAATACTTCTAAGATTAGCATAGTAAGGATGCTTATACTGAGGATTACCATCCCAGGAATAGCACTGCATGATTGGATATTAATCACTACTACTTAGTGATAGCTTAAGATTCTTCTGAGTTCGTTCTTTCCTACAACCCAGCTTGCTGACATCTTTTAATTTAGTAACAATAGATGTTCTGTTGCATTATTCAGGTGATTAATGAAAATCTCCAACAGTACTGGGTACTGTGTGGAGCCCTGTTAATACATAGCAGTAATGTGACTATTAGTTTTGCACCTTTTGTAGCTTTTGACCTTGGTCTCCTAGCTTCCTTATAAAAATGCTACAGGAGATCATGACAAAATATTTATAATTTATAAATTCTACTGCCTTTCCATTATTCAGGACATATGATTCTGCCAAAGATGCACATTACTTTGGTTTGCTGTGACTTATTCATAAGGAACCTGTCTTAGCTATCATTTATTTTTTGTGCTATCTTTGCACTTACAATATTTTTTATTCTAGTACTTCTCTAGGAATTGATCTGAATTGAAAATTCCCCAGATTTTTACTTCCATGCTTTTTAAAGATACGGCCTATGGTTTTTTTCCTAGTCATTTGCTGTTTTGTTTTCCCCTGAGGTCCTACAGATAGTAATTTAATTGTTGTGAGACTACTTCAGCCAGGTCTTTAAGTATTTTTACATGAAATTCATCCAAACTGGGCAGTTTGAGAATATTTAATTTAGCTGAACTATTTCTTCTCTCTTTTATGCTGAACTCCTATGCTATTAATATAATCTCAACTAAAATTGGTCAATTGCCATAGTTAATGTCTTTTTTTCCTTACACTTTATTAAACTTTTCTCCTTTCCAGTGCCGTATGTCAGTAGCTTTCTGTCTTGAGTAGTGGACCCATGTTATAACTCCTTTTCCGTTAGTAATAATAAAGATTTTTCTTGTTAGCCTTGGTATCTTCTGCTAGTGCAGAGGATAGTTGCACCGTGTTTTGTGCCTTGGTCTTTTTTTTCTTACATTTGTGCTATTCTTTCATACTTATTCATAGTGACCTGACTTGTTTTTTACTTTTCCTGTGCTTGTTTTTCGTGTTTGATGTCAGTAAAACCAAAAGAACTCATACCTCATATCTTTGCTTTGCAGTGGAATAGCCCTGACTTATGTTCTTAATGATTTCACAGAAGTCTGCCTTTTTTATGTTGCCTGTTTTATTTTGCCCTTATTCCTTGTTTCCCTCCCAAACACTGTGAATTCCACTGTTTCATGCTTGCTCTCACCCAACTTGCTTTCCCAGTCAGTTTTTCCCTCTTGACTATAAGCAGATCTGTAAGTTTTCTAGATGTTTTCTTCCCATTTCCATATTTAACAAACCCAGAACTACTTGGACACTTAGTATTCTGTTCTATTCCTTTTCCAACCAATTAAAAAACTTCCCATTTCCACCAAATCTAGTATTTTGCTCACCAGAAGTCTGCTATTGGTTTCCTTCTCTAATCATCACTCAGAAAGTTTCAACGCTTAACAGCTTAGACTTGAATGCAAGTTTATACATCCTTGATGTACCTGAAAATGTATTCTTCCTTGTTCCTCTTCATACTTTTCCTGAACTCACTGGAGAAATAAGGATGAAAACTAACAGTGCAAGTTTCTTCTCTCAGGCAAAAATAATAAACTGTATGAATACAGAAAGGGGAAATTATGGTGTAGCAGTTTGGCAGATATGTTCTGGAGATTTTAGGAGATTGAAACCTGAGCAGATGATGTTGCTGTCCTTTCAACTAAGAGGTAAATGCCGTGTGGGGGTATGTGAATAAGAGCACACCTCCAAGACACACGAAGTAATCTCTTTCGGTCTAAATAAAGCTGATTGAGGTTCTACTGGGGTAATGCACTCACGTTTGGGAAACCTCCACCTCTACTGAAAAAAGCCCAAGCAAGAAAGGAGAATCAAAGGTCTGGAAAACATAGTCTACCATGTGACTGAATAAACAGGGACGTTTAGCGAAAAGAAAACTGAAGAAGATGTTATAGCCTTCAAGTATATGAAGGTGCTGCAAAGAAGAAGGGAATAAACTGTTTACTGTGTCAGGGGAGGGTAGCAATGGGCCTAAATTTCAGTAAGGAAAATTCACATTAGACTTTTTCTTAATGATTAGGACACTGAAGCCCTGGAAGAAATTGTCTAGGGAGGCTGTGGAGTTATCTGTCACTGTCTATCTTTAAAAACAGGCTAGTCAAATTCTCTGTTTTTTTATGGCAGAGGAATGGACTAAGAGATTTACCAAAGTTCTTTTTGGCTCTAATTTTCTGTTGTTCTAGGAAAGCTAATCTAATTTTTCTGCTGCAAAATCAGGGTGTACATACTGTGAACAGAAACCATGAGGTTTAGGTTGTATTGGCTGTTTTGTACTCTTCAGGCAAACGCTGTGCAATAATCACCCAGTTGTGCCCCTCTGCATCGCATGTGACACTTGTCTGTCTGGCTGCCGTAGGCAGTGCCAGGTTACTGAATAGAGACTTCTGCTGGGGTGACCCATGTATCCCAGAACAGCTAGTGTGAAGGTACAGAGGAGTTAGGATTTGATCTGAGAAAGGACAAGGGAGGGGAAGCTGGTGGCTGAAGAAAAGTGCAGAAGACTAGTGAAATGTTTATACCTGTGAACTTGACAGATTTGCTTTGGTTGTCACAAACCTCTTACATGAGACCTTCTTTTCAAGTCTCCTGAACAGGAGACAATGGACAGGTCACATTAGTCCTCTTTCAGCCTTCCTTGTGCTATAGGCTCATTATAAAATGTTATGTTCTAGACAGTTAAATGAAAATTTGCCTGTTCTCTGCAAATCTTGGCAAAATCTTTCTTCTGCAGTTATTGCTGCATGAAGTATTTGCTTGTGGTAACACCTTCATTCCACAGCTTGACTGTGTACGGAGCAGCAAACCAGCTCCCCAGTTCTGCCACGTTTGTGTTGACATCGCTGTACAGAAGAACACCTGCTTTTTTTTTTTTTAAACCTATATTTCTATCATGGTATGTGAGGCTGAAACAGAGCTCTTCCTTTTGGATGCACACAGGGGAAGGAGAATTTCACTATCTTTTCAGAACTTTGGCTTAATTATAGCCTTTATATTTGCAGAGGCTCTAGTCAGCACAAAGGGGAAAGAGCAGTCAGGGCCATGGGTTTGCTCCTCTGACCTGGCCAGCACAGGAGACATAGCATGCTGTTCTCTTGAAAACGTGGTAACAGTATTCTGCCCCATTCCGTCTTTGCCACGGAGCTTTCCCTGGAGCTCGGTATCTTAATTTCAGGTTCAACATAGATCTGTGGCTCAACATGTCTGCATGAACTTTCTTAAAGTTCAGGTTATCACATTAATCAATTTCGACCAAACCTAAATGATTTGGGAGTCACTCCGAAGTATCTTCTATGTTTTTAGTGACTGACATTGTTAAATTAGCAACTAGACCAACACATCTTCAATTATAAATTAAAAATCTGTTATGATTTTTTCTGTTTCAAATAGCAGAACTCGATAAGGAAGATTAAAACTGAGAAGGAAAGAACTGGCATATGGGAGCCCTGTTTCTCATGTAAAACACAGAATTGCCATGACAATACAACTATTTTTGTGTTAGTTTGTATGACTTCTGCTTATCACTTGGAATACTTTTTCAGAGACTTTAAAGGTCTTGAAATCAATGGACTTACTGTCATAATTAGCTGTCAATCTTAACAAGTATCGCAGAATTTAGTGTTTTATATTAAATGTCTTTTAAAAGAAGGGGAATATTTGAGGGCCTTAGGATTGATAACATTTAGATATTATCTTAATACATATTTAAAACATTTAAGTAGAGTTTAGATGGGGCACATATTATAAAACATTTAAGTAAAGTTTGGGTGGGGCAGAAGAACCAGCTAAGTAAACATTTATCAGTTTTAAACATGTTCTTGCAATACAAATTTCCTTTATTTCAGAGGTATCCACCAGTATCACAATAATTGCTCACCATTCTGTACTCTTAAGTGTGATGTGATGGTTTACTGCTTAGGCCTTCAGAAACTGCAGAGGCTCGTCTTGCCTTTGAACAGACATTCATATCTTTTTCTTTTTGGGGCAGAGGAAAGAAGGGCACAGGGAACACTGAATAAAAGTATTGACTGTATGCAAGTCATCTGTAAATTCTGGAATGTAAATAAAATCTAGCACTCTTGAGTTTTTTGAACAGTTATTTAATTGGTGGTTTAATGGTGGCAAGTCATGCCAACCCTTCTGAAAACTTTTCAATGTGGATAGTGGCTGCTTTGCGTGACAACTTTATTTATTTATTTTTGATTGCTGGTTATTATCATAATGCTACTTTGTAACTCTTCTTTCTTGTCCTGGTTTCGGCTGGGATGGAGTTGATTTTCTTCCTATTAACTGGTATAGTGCTGTGTTTTGGATGTAGTATGAGAATAATATTGATGGCACACTGATATTTTAGTTGTTGCTAAGTACTGTTTACGCTAGTCAAGGACTTTTCATCTTCCTGTGCCCTGCCAGGTGCGTGGGGGCTGGGAGGGAGCGTGGCCGGGATGGCTGGCCCGGCTGGCCCAGCTGGCCAATGGGCTATTCCATACCATGTGATGTCATGCTCAGCATATAAAGCTGGACGAAGAAGAAGGAAGGGGGGGGACATTCGGAGTGATGGCGTTTGTCTTCCCAAGTAACCGTTATGCGTGATGGAGCCCTGCTTTCCTGGAGATGGCTGAACACCTGCCTGCCGATGGGAAGTAGTGAATGAACTCCTTGTTTTGCTTTGCTTGCGCGCGCGGCTTTTGGTTTCCCTATTAAACTGTCTTTATCTCAACCCATGAGTTTTCTCACTTTTACTCTTCTGATTCTCTCCCCCATCCCACCCGGGGGGGGGTGAGCGAGCAGCTGCGTGGTGCTCAGTGGCCGGCTGGGGTTAAACCATGACAGTTCTGTAGATACACTATACATTTTTCCATATCAAAAATAAGCATATCGATTAACAGAATATTTTAGCATTGTATAGTTTGCAGTCTAAACATGTCTCTGAAGAAACCCAGCTCTCACACTCTGCTCATCTTGAGAACCAGCTCAGATTTGTTGTATTTTCTCAGTTCCTCATGAACTCAGACCAGATTGTACATCTGTGCCATATGGAATGGTGGAACAGAAGTTGTGCAAGAATCTAAATAGCAGAATCTATAAATCAGAAAAGTCTTTATAAGCTGAGGGAAGAGTGTCTCCAAGTAATGTGGTCACTATCTTAAAGCCAAGCAAAAAAAAAAGGACTGAACCCTAGTTCAGAAGCATTAATGTTGTGTGGAATGTAGAGAGTTTCAGATTACATTTGTCTACTTCCCTATATGCATGTGATATGTGTCAGGGCCCTGAGGGCACTGATAGGCCTTAGTGGCCCTAACCAGCCTCACCTGGGTCTTTACCTACTCCCTGTGCCCAGGAGCCCCATTTTGGCTCAACCTGGGGTTGCCGGTCTGTGCCTGAGCTGTGTTCTAGGTACATCTGTGTAGAGTTCTGTCTTCTGCTATTCCCAAATTGTTTCTTGGATTTCCCAGCTTGGCCTCAGACCTGATTTGCTGCCTTGCCCTTACCTGGTGGCTGCTGGTCTGCTGATGGAGCTTGGTGCTCTCACCAGCCCAGCTCTGCTTGCCTGCTGTGGGGCTGTGCTGAGGTGAGTGGGGACCCTCTCTGTGCTCTGGTTGCTCTGGGCTCCTGGCTGGTCCTCCCTCATGGATCTGCTGTGCAGCCCTCCCACCGCTCCTGTGTGGCCTCCAGATCCTGCAGGGAGCTATGGCTAGAGCACAGAGGTAGCTTGTAGCCCTTCAGCCCTCCTTAACACCCTCTGCGCCCAGACTGACCCCTGCTCCTTCAGTTGAGATGGGGTTAGAGTATGGGGATTCGTCAGTTGCCTGCAGCTAACCCTTGCTGCCTTCCCCATGCTCAACTTAACGGGTATTAGCCGCTCCGCAGAAATAACTTCCCAGCTCTTAGTGATGGCCCCAGGCTGAGCCATCCCCCGTGTGCAGCTGCGCAGGTTCCCCGTGCTCCAGGAGTCTGACGTCTTATTCAGCACTTTAGAGCAGCTTTTGGGGACTCTACTCGTGCAAGTGTGCCTAAGGCTGCCTTCCTGGAGCTCTAGCAGGGGGGTCAGTTGGCCGCTGCACAAGTCAATGCACGAAGCTGGCTGTGGAACCTGAATCTCTGCAATTGTTGGGAATTGCTGATTTCCACCACATACACCCGTTTTTTACTTTGGTGCAGGCGTCTTTGCTCAGCTTGATAGTATCATTGGATATAGGTAATTTCTTGTTTCCCAAAAGCAGCCTGTTCCTTTCTCAATGGTGGGACATTTGATTTAAAGGTTCAGCTGCAAAGCAGAAGGATAATTGTCTTTACATGTCTTCACTCATGGTTGATTTTATTCATAAACCTTTGTGACTTCTGTTCTTAACTTAATGTGCTCATTCCTGGCATAAAATAAAGCTCTTTGGTTGTTTTTGAAATTGCATAGTGTGGATAAAGATGTACAGCCATTAAGTTTGCTCAGATACAGCTAGCTTTAAACACAGCAAACAAAGCTACTTGAGCTGTTGGTGTATGATCAGATAGGGATATCTTTATTTTTAGAATTATTCATTAATTTACAAAAGCGCTTGTTAAATGTCTTTCCATCATCAAAAATAAAAATTCTTTGCAGTTCATGTCTTTATTGATCTGTGGATTCATTTTGCCAGTTGCTCTCCGTGTTTCTTTGAACTTTCTAAAAACAGATTTGCCTAAATGAGGAAAAGTAAGCTCCTTCTAGTATCGTATAGAATTTGGAAAGAAGTGACCAAACTTGAGTTTACTCACTTTGGGAGCACATGGTAGTGCTTTACAAGCTATTTTGATATCCAAGGCAGTCTTCCTTGGGATTTCCAAGAAATTAATAGCTTAAGGCTGTAAGCTATAAGCAGCTTCTATTGTCTTGTCACGTGATATTTTGCATTTGTCTTAGCCCAGCATGAAAATATGAACATCTATTACTTGTCCAACTGGGTTTGTGACGGACACTGAATATGATATTACATTGCTCGTAAAGCTGATCAGTAATTATGGTTCACAATCAAGTGTTTCAAATCTGAAAAGATACTGGGTCATCATTTTTTATACTGCAGTTCTGTGTAGGTATAAAGTTTATTAATGCTTAGAAAAGAGACATTTAGAGTGTGGTTTTATTCCTATGAAAATCAAAGTTCATATTCCTCCACAAGTTCATCCTGCCCCAATAAATGTGTGCGTTGGAGGATTCTTCATCATGTGCTTGTACAAAACTGTGTTGTGGGACATGGTCTTAGATAACAAATGCATAGTACAAGGGAATACCATTACCTAAAAAACTGTGATGTATTTTATTAATATTGTTGTGTCTAACTTAGGCTGCCTTTCAGTGTTGCAGTCCAGTAACAGATTTTTAAAAAATGTTAAGTAGTGCATTCTTGGACTAATGCTGATTGTTGGCAGGATTGTTTTATTTGTTTGTTTGTTTTCTGACAAATAATTCCTTGTTTTTTCTGTAAGACACTTCTTTTTCCATGTTTTTCTCTCCTAGTGCTGAAGTCATTTGCTACTTCCGGTCCAGGACACAGGGTGATCACCTGCAATGATGAGGAAGGAACGTATTGTATGTACATTAAAGTTCTACATAAGTAGCTACATTTCAGCAATCACTGAAAAACTGATGTATTTGAAAGTTATGAAAAGTTATGAAAAGAATTTGTTTATAGGAAACAGGACTGGCATCTGATTTGGCAAGCCAAGCAATGTGCTGTCTTTTTCTGGTTTGAAAATAGCCCAGAAAGGCATCCCTTTAAGTCTCAGTAGCTCCCGCCCCAATTCATCCCCCTCTCTGCAAGGCAAATATTGCACGCATGCGGTATTTTGTGCTTGTAATCTCAAGCTACAGACCTGGATTTTTTTTTTAATCATCTAAAATATTCTGGTTTGGAGATATGGATCACTGCATTTCTATAACAAAATTGGATTGAGAAAGGTCAAAAAAGCTTTATGTCTTTTCATTTGCTGTCTGTACTATTTTTCATTAGGATTTATTAAGGGCAATGCATACTTTTGCAAAGGTAGCAATGTCCTCGGTAAGAAGGCTGCTGAATTTGTCTATTAATAGCAAAGGATGGAACAGGAGCTTCATGTCTGAGTTGCAAAATACGTTGCCATTCTGTGCCATGAACGTTCTGCAAGGGACTGTCACTTTCTGTAGAACACTGATTGCCTGGTAGAGTGTGCTTTTGCCTTTCTCCTTGTTAACAGGTATGGGTAAAGGTTGGTACTTTTCCTCATAGAGCCCCCTTGCTGGGAATCTCCAGATGTGGTAATTATTTATGGAGTAAATTATCTCATACTAGTATCAGAGCATGCTGAAGTTCACTGGGTGAGTACCATGCCCTCCTGCTAGCTCACCTTAGATAGACCATTCCTTGGCATCTCTTAACTCTCGTAGCCTTACACTGTAAATTCCATGTCAGTTCCCGTCTCTGTTTCCTTTCCTCCCAACATCTCGTCAAATTGTTCTATAAAAGGATAGGGACTTTTGTTAATGGTCTGGCAATTCTTTCTGGGGCGTTGTCTTTTCAGTCAGCAATTTTTAAATGCCAGTTTGCGGTTGCAGTGGACTCTCTGGCTTCTTGTCCTTCAAGTGATTTTTTTTTTCTTTTTTTCTTCCCCCCCCCCCCGCAACCTCTTTCTACAGCTGGTTGGTGACAGATCACTCATGTCTACCAATCTGGATGGCTTTTCCAGTCCTATTCCACCCAGACAATATGTTTCTCCTGTAATACATCCAGCACATATTGTTGCTATGCACCAATCATAGCTACAGGGCTGGATCATTCTGGAACTTCTGGCAACGTTTGTTATTGAAGGGTCCCTGACAAG
>NW_009199253.1:434-721 GCF_000690835.1 Fulmarus glacialis | reverse complement strand
GCGCCAGCTCCCCTGCCGCAGCACGGCACGACTCGGCACGGTTCCAGTTGCACCCCAGCATCGTGACGCAGCCTTAATCCAGAGTCACTCCCGGAGCAGCGATGGGCATGAGCCTCCCGCATGGTGCACCCCCAGGGCCGTCACCGTCCCCTCGCCCCTCGCAGGGGCCGTACCTGGGTCTGGGTGAGCCCCAGCTGGGCCGCCAGCTCGGCGCGCTCCGGCAGCGCCAGGTACTGGGTCTGCTGGAAGCGCTGGTTGAGGGCTTGCCGCTGCAGGCGAGGGGGGGG
>NW_009199253.1:0-278 GCF_000690835.1 Fulmarus glacialis | reverse complement strand
GCAGAGAGTTAAACCAACATACTGGGAGGTAAAAAAACCCCAACAACCTCAAACCATCCCACCCTGGCCCGGGGGGCTGCAACGGGTTTTGCTTTTTGGAGGTTAGTTTTGGAGGGGAGGGGGGAATAAGTAGGGGGGGACCTGCTTTTATTGTGCTGGTTTGTTTAAGCCCCAGGTAAAGCAAAGGGGAAACAGGAGGAGGAAGGGAGGGCTGGGATTATTCATTCAGTATCACTATACAAGCCCAAAACCAGGCAGGCCACAGGTCCCTCTGCTGT
>NW_009199252.1:0-1581 GCF_000690835.1 Fulmarus glacialis | reverse complement strand
CTCCTGCCGCCGCCTCTCCGCTTTTGCAACGCGCTCGGTCCTCCGGCAGCCGGCAACACGAATAAATTACAAACCCGCATTTAATGTTAGTGACTCTTTAAATGGAATTTTTCATTCAAACTTTGTCATTAAAATAGAAAGGCCTTTTGGTTGTGACCATACAAGCATAATAAATTGTATATGTTTGCGATACTGAATGAATCTTGCCCATATGCTGCACTGCAAGGCTACATGAATGAAGCATTTACCAAATCAGGCCCACCACATTAAACAGAAAAACAATCTTTATTCATGGTAACTTATCAGTTTCAATTAATCAACCTCAACAATAGAAATTCTGATGTGTTCAAGCAACTTGAAAGCAATAGGTCATCTCCAGGGCAGCCATGTTGTGTCTTTGTGCCTATGGTTTCAAACAAAGCAACATCTCCAATAAATGTACATCCCCACACACAGATGTGTGCCTATATGTGTATAAACATCTAGGCGCGCCGAGGGCCGTGGTATACACGTACGGCTGTACGTAGAAGTGTTTATCTTTTTGTCATACAAAAAGTAATTGTTTTCTAGTATTTTTTTGAGCTCTGCAAGTTTAAACAAAAGAAAAGAAATTTCCATTGGATGACCATCCTTTCAGTTTCTCTGCTGCTATGTGAATAGCATTGTGCAAACCATTCCAATGGTATTGAAAAGGGGTAACCATTGGTTTGATTTGGTTACACGGTTTCGTAAAGAGCTCCCTCCCACTGCCTTAGGGTCTGTGAAAGGTCCGTGACCTGTTTAGAACTGCCAAGTGAAATGTCATGTCGCCCCTCCCAAATGGGAGTATCTGCATTCATTTGATCAGTATAAAAAATGATTGGGGATGGCGAGATCAGGGCTTTTGAATTGCAATTTATAGCAGTTTACAAAAATGCACATTGTTGGAAAAGAAAACATGGAAGTGTTTCTTTCTAAATTGCATTACCTGTGAAATGTCATTAGTCTTTTTAGGATATCGCATCCTATTTTTTATGATCTCAGAGAAAGACTTAAATGAAGACGTTGGGTGTTTGCTTGAGATATGAACGCATACCGCGCTACCTATAGCCGCGCACTAAGTTCTGCCATCAGCTGCTGGAGGAAATGTTTCCCCATTCCTCCCCAGGTTGTGTTTATAGTTCTGCTGTCATCACTTGGTGGTACTGTGTATTTCACGAGATCTTGTCATTTTAGTGAAATGACACAAGGCTGCTGCTTTCCGGGAGGGTGGTTTTGTTCATGTCCAGGGCTCAGCGCCCTCCTACCTCCGCTTGGGCCACCGCCGCCTTGTCCGGGACCGATTCGCTGAACGCATAATTTGTTACTCTTGCAATTGTCCTCCGCCGCCGTGCACCTTAAAAAAAACGAAACACGAGGCAACGGTTACACTTATTTCAATCTATCCGCCCTTGCATTTGTCATCTCTCGCACGCCATTTACCCTGGGGGGCTGCGCCCTTTATCCGCCGCGCCCGGTCGTTACGGGAGCGGGGTACCCGGCTAAGCTGGTCCGGGCGAGCGCCGCGGCCCGCGGCTGGGCGCCGGGCAGTCCCTCCCTGCC
>NW_009199251.1:0-5040 GCF_000690835.1 Fulmarus glacialis | reverse complement strand
GAACCGGCGTCCCTGCGAAAGGCGTTTTAACGGGGGAAATTGCACAGGTACGGAGAAGGACCCCGCGGGAAACGTGACGCTAAGGGTAAAATGAAGTCAGCGGAAAGTTTCCCGCTCAGGTGAGGCAAGACCTCACCTGCGAGGACACCTCTAGGCCTAGAGATTCAGGCCAGGTTACACCAATTAAAATGCAGATCAGACATAATCAGGTATTTTCTCACCCTTAAATATGTCAAAGGACAATTTAGTGATTCAAAGTGGAATTTCCTAACTCCAATAGCAAACTACTTCTGGGATCTTACAGTGCATTTTTTATATTTACAACAAACACCAATTTCTTTAAGCTATTTCTATTATCCTGAAGTCTAAAACTTCTACCACTTATGTTACAAATGCAACAAGAAATACTTCCTGGGTTTTCCCCATATTAATTAGTAGAGCTTGTGGGGTCTCAGTTACACTGGACATGGCTTTCAGACCTCTCACATCTGCAGTTTTTCATAGTTTTGGATATCCAAGACCATGGAATACTTCAAGGGTGAAAGTGAGAACAATAAGGAACCTCCAGCCACATGCCTTCTTAAGAACACTGTAAAAAAGAGAAAGGTCTGAATACAAGAATATTCATTCCCCAAAAGGCAATGCAGAAAGGAAGAGGATTTGGATCTGCTAGAAGCTGTATATACGCCCCTTTTCCTCAGACATACTGAAGTCTAAGGGAAACAAAAACCAGGAAAATCAGATTCATCCCTTCAGAGTTCAAACTGGCACAAACAATACTTACATGGCACATCACCTCTAGCCTCGCTGGCTTTGACAGCGCTGCAGGAGTCCTCCACCGTCTTCCACACACAGTTGCCTTTTCCGTGCTTCTTACACACAATTATCATGCACAGTAATCACATCCCTGTAACTCTCTGTTGGCCTTGGCATGTCACAGATATGAGTTCCCTCCTCATAAACCGATACGTTGCTGTTACTATTATAAGCTGCATAATTTGGAATAACTGACATAAGAGCAGACGTTCACCTTCTCATTGTCATTGCACTGCTACCTAGAAGGACTTACGTGAGTAGAGCTGTTTGTCAAGAAGGCAGGCAGCTGAGATGACTGTCTTCCTTTACATTTTTCCCTGCCTCTTCCTTTCCTGTTCCTTCACTTATAAAATGGCAGAGCGAGCACTAGAGCTGTGAGAGAAAGCAAACATGAAAATCAGATGGGTGATTCCTAGAATAGCTCTTGAGTATCACAGCTGTTAAATGTGAATGTGTACATAAGGCCACCGACACAGAAGTCCCTGATGCTTATTCATTTTTTATTTGCCTTCCATAGTAGCAACTACATCATCATGCTTTGGAGAAGACATCTTTCAAGGCTTTGTACTTACAAAGTTGTGACTGCTGGATGATACTTGTATCTCTTTCCAGTGACATGCATTTATCTTCTTGACAAATAAAGGCTCAAAATAGGCCCTATGTCCTCTTTACCAAGAAAGCATCTGAGGGCAAGAAGAAACACAAACACAAAGTAAATACAGGCAAAAGCCTTTTGAGCATTGGAATGCTCATCTTTATTGTTACTGTAAGCATACTGAACTACAACAAGCTGGCATAAAATCTAAAAAACTAGGTTAAGACTCACAATCAACAGAACAAATGCTTTCTGCTGCTGCATCTAAGAAAATTGCTCTAAGCAAGGCTATTTGTCCCTTAGTCATCAAAACAATTTTAACATGAAAGCTGATATTGTCAATCCAAATGTGTCCTGAATTCATTTTTCCAAATAACAACACAGAAAGATCAGAATTATGCTCAGAGATCACATGTAGGCTTCAGATTAATGAAAATGAGGTGGTTTAATATTCTGCTGATTCGAGAAAAACAGCACTGACATGACTCACCTCTTTTCTTTCTCCTTAGAGAATTACTCCTTTCTAACACAAGTTAGGATTTCTCTTTATATAATTAGATCATGAAACAGGAGTTCAGCTGTCTATCAAACAGAAAGCAAATTAATCAAATCATGCATACCATTTATATAATTGCATTTTAAAAAAATTTATCAAGGGAAGGCATATCAAATGGCCATGCATTGGTTTGGTTGTGGAATATGCATCAAGCTAAATGAATTTTATTTTCTCTTTTTTGTTCCTTGTGTGGATATTTCATTTTAAGAAGCATTTTTCTGCAGCAGAATGGATTCCAATTGCAGAAATACCTGCCACTAAGCTAGAAAAATCTCATCATAACTTTTCATCATAAATATCAAAGGCTAGAAATCCTCTGAGAGAGAAATAAACATCAGATCGTTGTACATTCTGGGAAAATGTTGCAAACTTGTTTACCACAAGACTGCTATAGTAAGAAAATAAACCAAATAAAAGGAAAATCATGTTTCTACTAATAGTCATTCTGATCCTGCAAATATTTTTGTTGGTGACATTTATAGAATTATATCAAGTAGTAAAAAGGAACTTAAGGATAATTTTTCAAGTGCTTAGTACCCACAGCTAGAACCAGGTTTAGTTTCATTCCAGTTTCAGAGGGATTTACAAATCAATATATTTAAAATATATTGGTTGGTGCATACCTGCATCACCTTCTGTTTACTTCTGTGAAAATGCTCTGTTCCTTTTAGTATTGGTCCTTCAATATGAAGAAAAGACTTTGCCTCACATTTATTTTTCCTGTCAAAAGCTTTGCCTCCAGAAGGAATACAGAGCCTGCTTTATGGTAAGGAAATGAAAAGTGCAAATAGATACATCATCACCATTATACATGAAACTTGGAAGTAAGAGACATACAGATAATCACACTTTTTACATGAGAGACATTATTTAGCAACATAGGTTTAAACAATTTAACACAATTATTTTTTTTCTTGTACCCCCTCCCCCAAACACGATGATGGTTCCTTCAGAAATAGCAAGGTGGCCTAAGGGCAGCTCCGTCAGCTGGCACGCACAGCACCTAGGATTTATTCCCAGACTGAGTCTCTTGATGCTTGGTTTGGCAGGAATGAGAGAAAATGAAATGTTTTAACTAAGTTAAGACAGCAAGGCAGATTCCAGCCTTGTTTGACTGATTTCTATCAGACAATATTTTAGGATCCAAAGGAACCCTATAAAGGAACCCAGTCTTATCTTGTGTGCTTTTATAGGGTACTAAAGCTGTCTTGGAGATATTCTTTCTTGGGTTAAAAATATTTTAATATATTCAATCTTGTACAAATGCTTAAATCTGATATGGAACTTTTCAACTATATATTTTATAAAAGAAATCAGTATCATTCTTCATTGCAGAAGGCAGGTATATCAATTAGTACAAACAGACTTTCACAGAATTCACTAGAAACCATCAACATTTTCTAGCATGACCTAAAAGCTATATAGAGAAAAACCATTTAAAACTTGCTACTTCCTCACTTTTTAGGACTAAAACCATATCTGGCTTATTATTTCACTATGAAGTGGAGATTTCTTACTTGAAAACTGTGGCCAGTACCTATGTCAGACTGTTTGCACAGAAAAAAACATCTATCCTAAGTAATTTTTAGAGTTCATGACTCCCTTTCAAAGCTGAGTCATGGCAACTCAAAAGCTTGGCTCAAGGGGGAAAGGATTACAAAATACATCCTGATCTCTTTAAAGCATCCCTTAAACAAGTATTTTGGATTTATTTGTTTGTTTGTTTCCCTGGGAATGTTTTATAGCATGATAAAAATGGTTCATTTAGCTGTCTTTTTGGAATTATGATGAGCTGTTTGACTGGCAAGGCTTAGAAGAAATTACAAAAACTGACACTGAAAATGTGCCAAGATGGCAATGTTAATCTCTCAAAAAAACCCAACTTAAAGAATGTCCTTGCTACCTTAATTTATTCCATTGCATTATGATATGGCTTAGGTTACACTACCACATGCTACTTTTTCCTTAGGATCTACGTTATATACAGCAAGAAGGGGTAGTACTCATTGAATGAGAAACTCTCTGATATTTTACTTTAAACCCTTTGTTCAATTTTTGTTCTCATGACAATATTCAAACTCACTGTTAGATGCAGGTTACCCCAGCCATGGGCAGACACTACCGGAACAGCCACACTCAGGCCTTGTTCAAACGGGGTCTTTGAAGAATTTTCTTATCAAGCTCTACATTAAATGCAGGCCCATACACTTCTTTTTTTCAAAAGGTCACTATGTTGACCAAACCTCAGGGAATACATAGCCCAAAGTTGACTCCCAAATGAGATGTGTGCAGGTGGTTAACTTTGAAACTCACACTTAAATTAAAAAAAGGCAAATACACTTCTCAATGTGATAGATATGACGAATTTTGGATTAAAACCCCCCAAAACACAACAAAGACACAACTCCGCAGAACTGCTTCATTTGCCTCTGCTTTCAGAAATGGCTAAAACACATATGCTTTATACAAGATACGCAAAATGTTTTCCATATATTTCTGTAAAAACAAGTATGTACATGAACAAATGACTGCATTAATGGAAAATTTTCTGACCCAAAGTTTCATCCCTAAAATTTGGCACCCCTTACACCTGTCTTATGATAGGAACTCAGTCAGCTTCATGTAAAACCACCGCTCCTGAGTCAGCCTAAGAAATCTACTTGTAGGTATGTGTATTCCTTAATGCTAGCTCCATACGAAGACAAAAGCAACGGTTAATGCCTGCTCCTCAACGCTACCCCCCCATAATAAAAGAGGAGTGAACCCGCATGATCCTAACAAGCGCTGACTGAGCATTCTATAGGACTTTACTACGAAAGCGATTAAAAAGCGTCCCTGGTTTTTACAGATCAAAACTGCAAGGAGATGCTACCCGGAGCACTGTGTGCACGCCAGCAGCCCCTCTGCTGGCACCCACCGCAAGACGAGGAGTCGTCACCTTTCATTTAAGGAAAAATTCCACAGAAACAGTTACTCCCTTTAAACAAACTCCCAAACCAAACTATTTAATCCGAATCGAAATGCCCTTCTTCCCCGGGGTCACCGTGAGACACCCCCCTTACCGCGGGACTAC
>NW_009199250.1:0-23919 GCF_000690835.1 Fulmarus glacialis | reverse complement strand
CTACTGTTCTGGAGAGATGGAGTTTCTCTAAAAAGACTTTCTCTAAAAATAAAAAGATAATATAAGTAAGTAAGGGTAAACATATTCAGTCAGACATCCATCTAGTCCAGTATCCTGTGTCTGTCTGTGACAAGCAGTGGATGCTGAAGGAGGTATGTATGAATGGTGGAAATACATACGAATGGGGTTTTCTTGGAATATCCCAGGAATAAATTTCTCCGAAAGGTATATGGACTTCCTCAGATGGACAGTGCACCCAGATCATTGTGTTTAATAGCCTGTAGCATGCCTTAAACTCCAATTTTGAGATTTCCTGAATAGGTCTTCAGCTTTTTTAAAAAGAAGGCTTATTTTTGTTAAAGTTGTTTCTTAAAGTAACAGTTATTTCCTATGTGTATGTCCCAAAGGGTAACCTTTAAAAGACAATTTAAATGCATAAATTAACTATATCCACAAATGAAAATAGTGTTAAGATCTTTAGCATTGCTGAGTTGCTTGGGGGTTTTTTTTGTTTTGTTTTCCCCTTTGCTCTGGAGTTGAACAGATATGTTTAATATAACCAAATCTTACAATTTACTAAGCTGCATTGTCTCATAGGTCATTGTCTTAGAAGCTAAAGACAGAATTGGTGGCCGAGTGTGGGACGATAAGACATTCAAAGGAGTCACTGTTGGAAGAGGTGCACAAATCGTCAATGGATGTGTCAACAACCCAATGGCACTAATGTGTGAGCAAGTGGGTTCCCTGCAGTGGTCATGCATTATCACTAGTGAAAAATTGTCATTTAAGCCAGGTTCAGCTGGCTGGGTAAGGGTGGGAGTCCTTTTTCATGACATGATTAAAACACTGTTCTGCATTCTAAGTAAACTCTGTGTTGCTATTATATCTTTGATAACAGTTGGGGACAGAGAAGGGCTATAGAATGGTTTCGGGCACATTATGTAAAGAAAAACAAGGCAGCTCCAGCTTTAGAACCAGAGGAAACCACTTTTTTTCTCCTTTTCTGGAGATAGTAATGTAAAAAGTCCCCGGCAGACTTCCTTCCAAGCTGAGAGAGGTTTACTATGGGAGGCTATTGCTGTGGTGTTGTAATACATAGTTCTATGACAGACTTGCCTTTGCTCAGCCTCTGTATTTCTAGTTCAATTCCACACAAGTTAAGATGAATATGTATAACAACTACTTACGCAAGTACACTGCAGTTCGATTTATTTATTTATTGGTTTGGGTTTTTTGGGGGCAGGAAGCTGAATTTCTCCAAGTGGAACTTGGGTATGGATTTTGTTCAGAGAGGCATGCAAATCCAGCCCATGTTGTTTTAACTGTTTAGTGCTCTATTGTGTCATGAAGAAACTTTTTTTTTTTTTTAAAATCATGTTTTACTTATGAGGTGAAGAGCAATGACTTCTGAATACACATTGGGTGCCCATCCCTTTGCGGTCATTTGATGTCAACTTTCATTCAAAGTACATCTGTATCTTGAGAAGAGATCTGCAGTGGCGACCAACAGCCTAGAGAGATGTGAGGATATGTGAAAAACCCTGGAGCGCACCCTAAGTAACAAGGCCCTAGGAAGAAGTTAGAGCTCTATTTCTGCCATTTTCTCTAGGCTGACTCTGTCTTTATTCTGACTTAGCTCTGTTGTATGTTCGATACAAGTTGGACAAGCAGAGCAAGATACTAGGTTTAACTCCAAATAATTTTTCTTTGCTTGTTCGTTAGTGAAGTTGGCGGTTACTGGCAAGCAACGTCCTGTCAATTCCTGAATGCAGGGAACTGTTTGGGCATCAGGCACCAGAAAGTTGTAGAAAAGAACTGATTTTAATGGCGATTTAGAGAATAAAGTGAGGTAGAAATGAAGGAGACTGGTTCATTGTGTTTGATTACCAGACCCAACATCTCTGTAGCAGACCCTGGTCTGATAGGAAAATTGGAGATGAGGTTTCTGGGAATCCCAATAAAGAAAAGGATGGAAGAGTGGGGAACAACAGTTTGTAGACAATTAATGGATAGAAGGGTTGTTGGTATTCCAGTTCTAGAAGGACAAGATTTTGAATTAATCTGACTAATCATTTGAAGTCTTGGATGTTTTTTAAGTGGCATCACTTAAATCTGAGGGATTCATCTTACTTTAAATGACTTTGAGCAGGCTAGGCACTGTAGTTTTTCTATACTTAAAAAGCAATAAAATGTCTTTTTCTTAAGCTTGGCATTAAAATGCACAAACTAGGGGAGAAATGTGACTTGATCCAGGAAGGTGGAAGGATAACAGATCCCACTATTGATAAACGTATGGACTTTCATTTCAATGCCATCCTAGATGTCGTATCTGAGTGGAGAAAAGATAAAACTCAACATCAAGATGTTCCTCTTGGTGGTAAGTGGGACATGTATTGCAAAGTGAAGATGTTGGCTGTGTTCATAGAGTTTTATGTTACATTGGCTTTTACATCGGACATTTTTAGAAGTGTATGGCTGTACATCTGACCTTAAATCCAACAGTGATAATCTGGCTCTATGGAGGACAAAGGGAGATTGACTATTGTATACACACAGACCAAAATGTCACTTGTAACTTTTAAGGAAGCCTAATTTGAAGGCTTTTATAATACTGTATGACTTCTGATATAGTATCTTGTTTTCATGAGGTAGCTTTTTCAGTATAACTAGTGGCACTAGCAGTTCAAAAGACTTGCTTCTTGCTGAAGCAGCCCATAGCTAGCCATAACTCTTATACTTTTTGACTAATCTGTCTAAAAAAGAGCCTGATCAAAGCCTTCTACTGGCAAGAATAGTCCCATCTCCATTGGTAACGCCTCCCACCACACTTAGAGCATGCAAGCACATTCAGCAACAAAAAAATAACTTGCTCAGAAATGTCTGCCTCCCAAATCTTTTCAGTGTGGATTCTGTAAGACAGAATTAGTAACACCTGTGTTCTTCAGTGAACTGTGAATCAAATTTCTCAGCTATTTTGGTTTTGTAAAAATTAAGCCGGATTTATTTGCAAGGATTGTGCACTAACTTGAAGTGTATTTCCTTGAAAAATCTTCAACTGTATATTGACAATAGCTAAACAATTAATTTCTCTCCTGTCTCAATTTGCTAGCCCAGCTGTGCTGTTGCACAGTGTGTTTCTTTTTTTTCTTTTAAATCATTTTAACCTCTTTTTTTCCTGAAGCTATGTATGTTTCCTTTTTGAAGAAGATGATTTTACTAGGGAAACCTACTATGATTAAACAACACAGTTGTATTCTATCACCGGAAAGATCTTGTGGTTTTTTTCTATGAGAAAAAAAACATCTCAGTGCAACTTAGCAATAAGCTTGAAAATCTTGTGATCCAGAGAATGGCATATTGAAATGCAGTAGGACTTCTGATGAATCGTGATATATTCTTATTTTACATGTTCTTTCACAGAAAAAATACAAGAGATCTATAAAGCCTTTATTCAGGAGTCTGGTATCCAGTTCAGTGAGCTGGAAGAAAAAGTACTACAGTTCCATCTCAGTAATTTGGAGTATGCCTGTGGCAGCAATCTCTCTCAGGTGAGTTTTGACAGCTGTGTTCTGAAGTGGTTGAGCTTCATAAAAAATAGGGTTGGAAGTAACATTGAGAAGTCATCTGATCCATCCCATGGCCCCAAAGGAAGAATCGGCTATCCCTAAGCTGTTCCTACATCCCTAACCTGTTCTTTAAAAGCATTGAGACACAGACTCCAGCACTGCCTTAGGTAATCTGATGGAGTTCATGACATGCTTCCAGCGACATCCTCTTTAACGTAGAAGTTCAGAGTAGATGGTGCAGTGGAGTAGGGCATTTTGCTGAGATGCTGGGTGGTAGGATTCACAGGAGAGTTACTCTTCCTCAGATGTTGTGTGTGACTTCTGCTTCTCAGTTCTGTGTTTAAAAACTGAGGTATTTCTCTACCTTGCTAGGTATCTTGAGAATAAATGCATTTAACTTCTGAAGTGTTCCAACACCCTGACGGTGGGCCCCAGTTCACCACTCCTAGGTATTCTGTTGACTATGTGATACTTGGCTTTCCTCGCGACTTCACTTTTAACCAAGCAGGTTCAGGAAATATCACAGTATGGTGTTGTTTGTAGTGCATTATTTACTCAGTCCTGTTGCTTGGGTTAAAGATGTTTAGGGTCAACTGTACTATGGTAGTGGGACAGCTGATTGATATGTGCAGATGCACAAATCTGATCTGAACTGAGAAGCACATAAGAACGTAACAAAGATCTGCAAGACAATGCTATACCAGGGCAGTCAATGGAAAATATTTTGATACGTCAAGCTTTCACACTTCATGAGCACCCAGGGGAAATAAGAAAGATGTTAACATCTATCTTACCTTCAATTTTAAAATCAAAATACGAAGTAAATGCACCTGCAGTGATAGGAATTGGCATTTGAATAGCAATTTGAGAATTGCTTCAGATTTTTCACTGCTAAGTGGCAATTGCTTAGTACCGATATCACTATTGTACTAACTAGGAGTTTGCAGGGGTGGGAGGAGGTCAATGAAAGATATTATGGAAGAACCTCCAAAGTGACAGAAAAATTCCATTGAGATTTTTTTTTCCTCTTCATATTGGGAAATAAAATACAATTTGAGAATTGCTTCAGATTTTTCACTGCTAAGTGGCAATTGCTTAGTACCGATATCACTATTGTACTAACTAGGAGTTTGCAGGGGTGGGAGGAGGTCAATGAAAGATATTATGGAAGAACCTCCAAAGTGACAGAAAAATTCCATTGAGATTTTTTTGTATCTTATTTTCCTCTTCATATTGGGGAATAAAATATTTCCATTTTTATTTGAAGTCTTAAGGCTGTAAAATCTGACTTCTTTGCTAGAGACAGAAAACTGAAATAAATACGCTACAATCCACCTGCCTTTTTGTACTGCTTTCCTTGTTTTCTCTACCAAGCAGAACTATACATTACCTGCTAGTGACCAACCCATATTATGACATTTCTTAATCCAGCAATTCATATGCTGTATAGTGGCCTTAGGTAAATAAGCCATTTGCTTTTGTCAGCATTGCCACACATTCTGGTGATACACTTTTTTTTCCACTTCTGAAGGGAATTAGGGTGGCTTCTTCTAAACTGGGGGACTTTTGCTAGTACCCATGTCACCTCACCAATAGAGACAGCTAGTTATGTTCTGTCCACAGGTATCTGCACGCTCATGGGACCACAATGAATTTTTTGCCCAGTTTGCTGGAGATCACACTCTACTAACTGTGGGATATTCTACTGTGATTGATAAATTGGCAGAAGGGCTGGACATCCGGCTGAATTTCCCAGTGAGTCTGGAAAATGTTGATGCAGTGCCTGTCTTGGATTGCTTTGAAGCACCAAATCATATCTTTTTATTCTTTGGGACCAGGCAAATCTGTACCTGTGATTATTTTGACTTGTCTTTGAGAAAAGAGAGGACAATTTCAGTGTCTCTGGAAATACTCTTTGAGGACTATCAGTACTTAAATATTATGCTATGATGAGCTTATATGTTAGAATCATGATGCTTTTTCTTTTTCAGCTTCCATGGAGGCTATTTTTTTTTTCTTTCAATATTTATCTGGAAATCTGTGTTTTTCAACTTCTAGTTTGCAGACTGGTGCTATATTAGCTATTCTTGTCTGAATTTGCATTGCATATGTAGATTTTGTAGTATAACCTTCTTCAATTTGTCTTTCAATAGGTACAGAGTATTGACTATTCTGGTGAAGAAGTACAGGTCACTACTGCAGATGGAACAGTGTGGACAACACAAAAGGTACCAAATATGCTTCAAGATTAAGGATTTCAGGGAACAAAAGAACAGTATTGACCACATTACATGTCCTTTTTGTCTCCCCCCCAACCCCGCCTCCTCTCCCCCAGAAGACTATTTAGTCCAATTTCTCCCCACTCAAAGATGAAAACTCATATATTCTAGTGACCTGTATTTGGATGTCCTAGAGCCTGTTTTTCGTTGAGGTTGAGTTTTGAGTACTAGTTAATTTGAAGAACTAAGCACTATAAAGGTAGTACTAAAATGTAAAGCAAATAGATTTTTATCTGGTCTTGGAAGTGATGGTTATGTTTTTTGGTTCCATTTCCTGCTCAGCTTTACCCCATGTAGTATGTGAATCTTTTTCCCTTTGGTATGCAGGACTTGACAACCCATATTTCTCAGTCTCCCTTATTCCCTGTATTCCCACCTGCTTCATGCTGTGTAATTTAGCTTTTAGTAATTTTTAAAATGATACATAAGCTTGATCAAGATTGAATTGACATCAACAGTGTTACTGAGCATATTTTAAAGAGAAGGGATGTGTGAAGGAAGAAAAAACAAACCAAAACAATGAGCATCTTCTCTCCTTTCAAAAAGACAGTTTTGTTAATCTGAAAGCCATTCACTATAATTTAGAGGAGGTATTAAAGTTAGTAGCATGGTTAGCCACTCTGATACAAGCAATTCAACAGGCTACAACTTAAAACCAGTGAACTGCAGGATCTGTTCTCACCTGATGTAAGGCATGTGTTTCCCATTAATGGGGGAGTAAAACCAGACACTGATCTAGAGATGTGTGGTGAGTATTATGCTGCATCCTACAAGAATAATCCAAGATAGTCAAGAGGATGCTGTGAGGCTTAAGTGCAGTATTCAGCTTTTGCTACTGTTGTGATTGTAATTATTTCTTTCAGGTATTAGTGACTGTGCCACTGGCCCTTCTTCAGAAAAATGCCATTCAGTTTAATCCTCCACTGTCAGAAAAAAAAATTAAAGCCATTAATAGTTTGGGAGCAGGAGTCATTGAGAAGGTAAGTAATTTCAGATTATATTTCATTTTCTTTTCATAGAAACATTGGCTGCTTTGTCCCTGTTGTTTTTGCTGCGTATTTCTCAGGATTTATCATGCATTTGGTTTTACTTGTATACAGTAGCCCAGAAGAGCAAAATGCTATCGGGGATCACATGCATTTCTGTTTCTTAGATTTCCCAACTTAATAGGTTTTTTTAAAGAAATTGTTTTCAGAATCACTTCACAGCTTAAACGTTTTGTGCCCAATTTTGAGCAAGCCTTCATGATGGTCTTAGATCTTCCAAAATTCTAATAATACGCTTATTCCAGGTCCTTTCAACCTAATAAATACATAAATTATTTCAGAAGAATACTGAAAGTTGTGTATTTGACCAGTGCAAAATCTCCTACCCTCTCCCAGTGCAAAAAGACAGCCTCTCCTGAAAAGATCCCTAGTAAGATACGTGCTTAGAACAAAACAGTATCAGAAGTAATGCCAGAAACAGGATTATAACAATGTTGAAATTTAAAGGCAATAGTTAGAAACCCCATATGCAGGATGGGGATCACTAAGTTCTACGTTAGGTTTGTAAAAATTCTGCTGAATTTCTTGAGCATTTTCCATAGTGAATTCCATTGTGAATTTGATACTGTCTGCGCATTTGCAATTTGCGAGATTAGCGGGTATTTTTCCCTTCCCTGTCCCCCTTGGAGAACAGGCCCATATATTCTCTGTTGAGACCCTCTTACAGAACTGGCTATCTCTAATGGAATGGAAAAGGGAAAAAGAATTAGAAGAACATCATATACCATATCCAGTTATGAGTTTTGTGGTATAAAATGCTTTAATTCCATTTCTCTCTCTCTCTCTCTAGATTGCCTTGCAGTTTCCTTATAGATTTTGGGACAGTAAAATTCAAGGAGCTGATTTTTTTGGTCATGTTCCACCCAATTCCAGCCAACGTGGGCTCTTTAGTGTTTTCTATGACATGGATCCAGAGGTATCATATGCTAGCTATCATATGCATTTTCTGTTAGCCCTTCAGAAATTCAGTTTGGAATCTAGGTGCAATAATTACGGAAAAATGAAAGTTTTCTTCTTCCCCCCACCCCCACAACTGTTAAAAGAAGTGGAAGCAGTGTTACTTATCAAGAGAAAGCTGATTGATACTTCATTGTAATAAATGGGAATGTTTTCCTACATTTGGATACAAAATAATATACAAGCAAGTTAATGCTTTTATTCTCAAACTGTCTTAAAAATATGTTTGTAATACCTGACTATAGATGTACCAATATGGGAAAAAGTCTACCAGTCACTTTCAGTTTAGGACTTCTGTTCCCTTATTTAAACCAGCTAAAAATCCTGTTATAAAGATCGTGCTGGCTTATTAACACTTCATGGCTTGCACTAGCCTGAATAACTATGTGGAGTGGCAGAAGAAAAGACAAAAACTAGGTTTTGACTGAAACTGAGGTCTGTAGGGTCAGTCCCAAACTCATGAATTTCAAAACAAATTCAAACCAGTGCATTGACATCATGTTTCTCTTCCCCGCCAGTTCCAAGCAGACACATTATACGTTTATATCATACCTTTTCATGCTCTTACAACTGCTACTTGCTACTTGGCAGCAATTAAAAGGCCATTTTGTAACCTTATAGCTTACTCCAAAAGGAAGCCATCCTGTGAAGATTGTGCTGTTACTAGACTATCTGTAGCTGTATGTACCTATATGACTTTCCTTAAAGAAGTTTTCTCTTCAATACTTTTAAGCTCATTCTACATGTGGTTCAGTGTGCTGGTGCTGTGCAGAGGCTAGATATAATACTTAATTTGCTTGATAGCTATTCTCTGCTAACTATCGAGTTTAGTAACAGAAGAATTGCCTTATATAAACAAGGGAGGGAGAGTTGTTTTAAAGGAGTTGAGAACCTGTGTGCTATTCTATAGTCACCACTTCATCTTTGAAACTTCTGCAGGGTAGCAGATTTCTTGAAGTGGAAGGAAACATCACTAGAACTGAGCTTTCATTTCTTGGGCCAAAATCTGCTGGTAAGAACTTAGTATTGGCCTAATTCAAAATATATCTAACTAGTACTTAAATAGATTCTTTTTGTTGCCACCTTTTGAAATTGCAGTACAGTTGAGGTGGAATTTTGGCATGGAACTGGAGCTTAAGAGGTCTGTCACAAACAACACTGTAAATGTCAAATCTTTTGGTGTAGCCTTTAAATAGGCAGATAGGAAGTTTTCAGTTAATTCAGCAAGCTGTAAAAGGGGCTGACCGTAACACAGATCTGTGAACAAGACATCAGAGGATGTTAGTAATTTGAGCATCAATACTGTAGAATATGCACCCTTTATTCTAAGGAATCAAACCCACTTTCCCCTAGCACAGAAGTTGCTTTCCAGCTGAAAGTCTCTTTGTCGATACCAATTAAAAGGGACTCTTCAAGAAATACTTAAAAACCTAATAATTTCTAAATGATCTCATATATTAATGTCTTGTTTTTAGGGCAAACAAAGCATTTTAATGTCAGTGGTCACTGGAGATGCTGTGACAACCATTAAGAATTTAGATGATAAACAAGTACTGCAGCAGTGTATGACTGTACTTCGAGAGCTCTTTAAGGAGCAGGTAAGAGAAGCCTCTTTTCTTGAGATGAATTAACTTGCCAACAGAGGTAAAGCTTTCGATTGTGTTACTTCATGATATATAAGAAAACCTTTGACATTTTAAACTATTTTTCTTTTTGTCTCAGTTTGAGAGAATATGTTTCTCTTGAGATACACTAAAACCACAATGTTTGGTCTCTTGTGTGAAGAATGTGAATTGAAGTATCTTAGATCTGTCTGAAGGAAAATGATAATGAGTTGAAAACCAGAAATGAACTATCATCCTTTAAAGTGCTTTTAGAAAGGAAAATTAATTAAAATCAGTACTTTAGGCAGGTAACACAAATACACTTCTTTCTTAGCTGTCACTTTTTCCAAACTTTTTTTTTTTGGTCATCACTGCTTCCAATACATCATAAAAGCTTTAAGCTAGATGAATTTGATTGTGATTCCCCCTCCCTCCATGTAAAAAAACAACTGAAATTAAAACACTCCCACCACCATCCCCCAAACCAAACCAAACAAATCCCTTACTCTTCTAATAAGAAACAACCCTTCCTGAGCTGTCTTGGGATGGAGATACAGGCAAAATGATCTATCAAGGGCCCTACATCCTGACTGTAAAAAAACATTAGATAAAAATTTCTACCTTTTTTCTTCCCCCAGCTCATCATCCAGATAAAAACTAATATGAAAATCAGAGAAATCTGGGGCAAGCAGAAGACTATCACTCACCAATGTTATTTGCATTCCACTCTATACACAGTAATGCCTTAGTTAAATTACTTAGAGCAATTAGATCCCAAGGAATGCTTGTGTTAATGTTCATGGGTAATCTCTCAAGTTTTACTGATGGTTCAGATGTTTGGATTAATGGTCTTGGAAAAGCTTCAGCATCTGAAAGCCCGACTTTTCCTAGAAAACATACTTTTGGTAATGGCTTTACAGTTACCACAATCATGTGCAATGTAAGTCCACATACCTGCTATTTTGATCTCATGAGAACGTTGAGGTAACACACAGGTCTTTGGTTTTGGTGCCACTTTAGTCTAGAAGAGTGATTTTCATGTCTGTCTCTGGTTTATAGCAGTATGTGAATTTCAGTCATCTGTCCACAGTGCAGCGGGATTTTCAAAGACAAGATGGCTTCCAGGGGCGTACCAGAACTTCTTCTGGGATGTTCATGAAACTCGCCATTCTTGGCTAGCCATTGTCTTGATTGCTTGAGCTTTAGTCTCTCATGTGCTACCTGATTGGAATAGTCTGTTTGTTGATACCAGATGTTGTGTAAGAGGCAACCAGGGGTGCTTCTGTATACTTGTCGCAAGCCCCTCAAGAGTAAGACAGCTGTAGTTGACTAAGCCTTCATACAATTGTTATCCAGGCTCTTTTTGGTAGAATTGTATGGAATTTGCATGCTGCAACGTGACAAAGAATACACAGTATTACTGTCATGGCTTAGCTACAGACACTCTGACTTTCTGTTTTTTGTTTTCTCCCTGAACCTAGTTTTCAGGCCAGCTCATTTTCTGATCTTAGATAAGTAATGTTATTTCTCCATTGGAATAAAATTATCTCCAAAATGAAGATTACATTTTCAGATTTAACAAGCTAGAAGCAGCATCATGCCTTACCAAGATGGAAAGTGCTCACATTACACATACAAACATGTTGAATGATGTTGATATTGGCATTTTATTGTTTGCAAGAGTATATATGTATTTTGAGGAAAATTTTGTTTTCTCATGTGTAGTTCTAGGTATATGACAATATCCAGACAGTGCTATTGTGATGTTTCAGACATCAGGCAAGTCTAGCAAACAAGATTATCTTTGTGGTTAGTAGTATAATAAAGAAAATTGGCATCTAATTCTGGAATGTGATCTAATCTGTGTCGTAATACTACTACATACTCTAAAGATTACAAGAAACTGTTTATGAGAAAAAGCTATGCAATTATGAGCTTTTCTTTGCAGTGCATAACTTTTATTTTGATTATGCAGGAGGTTCCTGACCCAGTGAAGTTTTTTGTTACTCGATGGAGCAAAGACCCTTGGCTCCAGATGGCATATAGTTTTGTAAAAACAGGTGGCAGTGGTGAAGCTTATGACATTATAGCTGAAGACATACACGGAAAAATTTTTTTTGCTGGTGAGGTAAGTGTTGTTACTGTTGATTAAGGTTATTGGGGAACTATTTCTTATGAAAAATAAGAAATGTCTTTCGCTAACCAACACCATTAATCTAGAGGTAGCATATAAATATTCTGTTACACAAATATGCTAATGTGTCTTGATTTTTGACACAGAACCCTCTTTATTCATATTATTATTGGGCATAGAAAGTCTGCCAAATATTTCAGGTCCGGAGTGAACTGCATAACCAATAAGTGCAGAACATGACAAGACTATACAATCCACTTCTATTTTTAGTCACACTGTCTTTCTGTTACTCCATTTGTGGGTAACATAACAAATGCGTGCTACTGATGGTATAGGTGCATTCTATACTGAACAGAACTTACCTGCCCCACTAAAGTGCAGGTGGCAAAACAGACTACTAATTTTGCTAGTTGACTTGCTTGCCAATTTTGAAGTTGCTAAAAATCTTAAATATTTTCTCCTAAATTCTAAGAAGTTTTCCATGGCTTTTAAAAATGTTGGTAACTGATCTTATAAACTGAAATTCTATCTGTTCTAATAGTTTTAGAAACAATTCACTTTTTTTTTTTTTTTTTTTTTAAAAATACAGGCCACAAATAGGCACTTTCCTCAGACCGTTACAGGAGCTTACTTGAGTGGGGTTCGAGAAGCAAGCAAAATAGCAGCATTCTAAGTACTGAAATTTTGTGTTTATAGATATATTTTTAATTGTTTTCTGTGGGTAAAACTATCTTCAAGTTTCCTATTTGCTGCCTCTTTCCTAAGTGGTACTTAAATAGTATACGGTACCTGAAGATAAAATCTTCCTTTTCCTCTTTTTCCCCCACCCCCCTTTTAAGCCCTGATGATATATATTGTTGGGGGTTTTTTCCAGCTAAGGTATTACTAGCAAGAGTGACATTGGAGTCCCTGGCCACAGCTTAACTAACAGAACTTTTGTTGAGAGTCCTCTTCTGTATGGCTCAAGTCATGCTATTGTAAACCTTCATTTCAGAAGGTCAGATTAAAACAAGACTAAGTTAACATACAGCATTAAAAATGCTGGCAGTTAGTAATGATAATGGGAATTTTCCACTAACTGTGCTTCTCAGGTTGATTATGCTCATAGGAGTTCAAACTTGCTCCCAAAAGCCTGAATAGCCTAGACAAATTCTAGAATTATTGTAGGAAGGAACTCAACTATCATTCTTTCCACTTGCAATCAGTAACCTTTTCTATAATATTTTTGATATTCTTAGCCTCCGCTAAGTGGGCTTTGGAATATCAAGTTTGTTCCTTTAAATCAGATGGCTGGAACAGTTTACAGTGCAATCATAGAAAGGTTATTGTAGCTAATAAAAACTTGAAAAATTAACTTTTACATTACTTTAAAAAACTTTGCTACTTATGCAGAGAAATTCTTGTTACAATAATAGGCTAAGTTTAGATTTGCTTAGTGCTTCTGATCATGTAGAAACAGGACATCTTAAAAATACTATATTTCTATGATTTCTATGATCATTTTGAAGACAAACTTCCAAATTCATTTGGGCTGAGTAGAGGAACTACCTACTGATATGAGTGCACAGTGGGGGGTGAAGGACTGTAAGTTCCTAACGGCTCATTCAGCTTTTATATTTAAAAAATAAGTGAAGATGAATGAGGAAAAATATTAACACTTTTATGAAGGGCTGAAACAAGGTGGCTTGCACTTTGACTTGAAGTTTTTTTTTTCTTTTATTATTAAAGTATTATTAAAAACAACTTGAGGGAGTAATTCAGTAAGGGCTAAGCATCTATCTAATAGCTTTTCCATGGGAAGAAAATAGGATGTTTTTCAATAGAAATAAGACTGACACAACCAGGATATCTGTTGTAATACTGTTCCACTAAAACAGTATTAATGAAAAAAAATTCAAACCAACATTTAGATCTCTTCCCCCACACCTTCCCTATAACTTTATTGCATAGACCTCATGATTTCTGAAAGGAAAGTAAGCACTTATTCTTTTCCCCCCTCATTCTCATGCATAGGCTCTTTTCTTTTTTTTTTGTCTCTTCATTTAAGAATGACACAGCAAACGTTTTTTGAGTTACCGTGCTTATTTCCATAAAGCTGTATCCTTGGAAAAAAAACAACACGCAACCTTAAGAAAAATCCTACTGAATAAATGCAATTCTTCTTTTTAAATACCTAATATTTTGTTTTTAGAATAGCTATGATATTGTTAAATACCTTTATTTAATCTCTAATTTACAAGGTGAAGATGTTTATATAACTAGATGTTTTTCAGATATATATTCTGTTCTGCTTCTTAAAGCTGAATTATATGGATTAATAGGAAAAGTGTAACTGTTCATAATTTTCCTGTACATAAATGCTAGTATGTACAGTTTTAAAGTATTTCCAAGTATTAAATTGTAATTTAAAGGCTATAAGAAGCAGACAAAATCCTCTGATGATAAAAGATAATCAGACATCAGATTTTGCTTTTGGTAATCATTTGCACTTTGTTAATTTCATATATTACAGGCCAACTTATAGCAAAACTAGGAGAGATTGAGAGCTGCATATGTTTGAGTTCGAAGTTTCTTTCCCAGTTTATCATATATGACAAAATTATTAGGAGAGGAGCTTCTGAAGGTGGGAAAAAAGCTTATTACTACAAGCCCAAAAAATTATATTCAGTGGCTGCTTCAGCTGACCTTGGTCAAAACTTCAGTCAGCTTAATAACAACATATAAACACATCATGTTTTAGGTAGGAACTGTCTGCAAAGTTGAGCTCAGCATCCATTTCTGCAGTCCAGTTTGTGTGAACATGCTTGATTTTTAGGCATATGCTTCCATCCTGTTAATTTGTCCTCCGGTTTTTAAATCTATCTACAACTCTGCAGGTAGATAAAAGCTATATTCTAGAGAATAGAGATGGACATGAACAAATACTGTCACATTTGGCTTTAGCTGCTGCACACTTCTTACAGCATTAAAAAAGGATAACAAATGATAAATTTACCAATGGCCTAGTCTATTAATTATTTGTGTATTATTTTGGTGCCAAGGCACTTAAACTGTGTTGTGCTGCACTTAAGTTTGAGGAGTAAATAAAATAAGTATGTTCCATTTTAATTTACGTTCATTTGAAATGTATAAGAACATCAGGCTGGTTCTGAGACTTCATTCTTTAATTAATGTTCCCCAAAAATTTTTTTAATACCTGTGTTAAAATTTATTTCAAGCATGTATGTGTTTTTTCTTTTGTGTTTAATTTATTCCCTGCAAATAAAGAACTGGGGAATGTTTTCTTTGAGTAGATTTGTTTAAATGTTGTCAAAAATATTTGAATGCAGAGCATGATCTGTTACACTTCAACTCTTCTGTGTGACTGTGTTATGGCAGCAGAATAAAACTGGAAAGTATCCACAGGATGCTCATGTTTTGTTTTGTTTTGGTTTTTTTCTTTATATTTAACTATTGGCTAAGCCTACTTTTTTGTTACATTTGATATTGATTTAAGATTTCATTTTAGTATATTCCTACAGCTAGACAATTCCTCAGAAGTGCTGCTGTACAGCCTTCTTTGAGCTCTAAGTACTAACTTTGCTGTAATTTGGACAATACCATAATAGTCAGTGTCTTTTGCCTCAAAGGTTTACAAAGCAATTCATACGCTTGTATCAGATTATTTTCCTAAGCCAGAGGAAATTTAAGCTGATTAATGATAATTGTTTAGAAGCACTGCCCATAATTTTAAGATAGCCAGAAAAATCACCAGAGAACCACTTAATGCTTTTCACTGGGTATGAACACTTCGCAGGATCATGGTCCCGAAAGGTTACTACTAGCACAGATCACTATAAGCATATGCAAGCCTGACTACATACCCAAAACATTTAAAATACAAACAATGACAAATTCTGACACCACTTATCTATGTTGTTCTTCTTGAATGGGGGGTTAGATGTTCATTTAGTGTAAGTCTGACTGCAGGCAACTTAAAAAAAAAATTCCTACTCCCTTTGAAAGTTTATTTCAACCAGTAACACATGTAGGTCTGAACCAGTGAAAGCATTACTGTGTGGAAGATTCGCTGCTTTCTCCTAACCCTGTCATACTTGATTAGCAGTTCAAAGTTTGTATCCCGAGGATGTGCTTGCTTTTCCTAATGTTAACTCCCTGCAGGAAATTATTTTTGTTACACCTGACACTGGTCTTGAAAAATGTTAACTTCGTTCCAAGAATAACAATCTTTAAAATGGAAACAAAATACTAAGGCTGCTTTTAAAATAAAGTACAAGTCAGTAGATTTCATCACACTCACCCAAAGAATGATAGTCCTTCAAGAAAATAGTTGGTGTGAGGGAAGTTTTTTTTCCTTTTAGACCAGCTGTCTAAAACTTGTATCAGAAAAAAACATGAAGTAGCGACTCTACGACTGAGTGCAGTCCAGTGAACAAGGTCAGGTGAAAAGGCAGGGCAAGTTATGTAATACTGCCATCCTCTTATCCCCAGGACCTCTGGAGATCATCTGGTTTAAGCCCCTACTCGGAACAGGGCCAACATGGAGCTGGTTGCTCAGGGCCCTGCCAGGTTGAGTTCTGAACATCTTCCACAACTGCTCCAGGCCCCGTTTCTGTGTGACCACCCTCATGGTGAAGCTTTTCTTCCCCTAACGTGTAATTGCAATTTCCCTGGTGCCTGTTGCCTCCTGTCCTGTCGCTACGTACCTCCAAGCAGAGCCTGGCCCTGGCTTCCCCATACTCTCCCATCTGGTAGTTGCAGACTGCAGCACGATACCCCTTCAGCCGTCTCTTGTTAAAGCTGAACAAGCCCAGCTCTCTCTGCCTCCCCTCCTACATCGTGTGCTCCAGCACCCTGGCCATCTTGGTGACCCTCCACTGGACTCCCTCCAGAATGTCCATGCCTGTCTTGCACCAGGGAGCCCAAAGCTGGACACAGCCCTCCCAAGGCAGGCTCACAAGTGCTGAACAGGGGGTAACAACCACTGCTCTCAACCTGCTGGTGACTCACTTGCTGAAACAGCCCAGAGTGCTGACAGTGTTCCTTATCACAAGGGCACACTGCTGAATAGGGTTCAACTCGCTGTCTGCGAGAACCATCTGCCCCTACCCAGGTCCTTTTCTGGAAAGCTGCTTAGAAAGAAACCGCTGTCCCCACCTGCACTGTTGTATGGGGTTATTCCATCCCAGAAGCAGGATGCTGAATTTGCTTTTGTTGACCTTTATGAGGTTCCTGATGGCCCATTTCTCCTGCAAGTCAAGGTCCTTTTGAATAAACCTTTAGATCTACAACTTCCAGCTACTTGCTTTAATAAGTATTTCTGAATTGAAAGGCAGGAGAGACATTTCTTTGAAGAAGGAATATAACATACTTGTCAGCATTCAAGATGTTTCTCAACTTTTTTCAGCAAGTGAAACATTGATTTTACTAAATTTCTTATTGCAAGTTTTCAGACAGTATTCTGGTGTCTTACAGATTTTTCCATGGTTCTACCTAAATAATGGATACTAAAATCACCACCACCACCACCAGAAGTCATTTCTGGAATGCCTTCATCTAGCTCAGTCAAAGCTATTTGATTATAGTCAACTTTCTGATTTGGAAACAGGCATAATTAGATCTACCCAAGTGGTCCTGAGCCACCCTCTCTCTGAAACAGCAACAGAGCTAATAAACCTTATTAGAATCCCCATGCTGACTGCAGGGGCATTACGTGGCCAGATTAAGCTCTGGGCTCCAAAAGAGTTATTTTTAAGTCTGGCTTAGCAGTGGCTAATCTACACCCAGACATTCAGGGATCTTGCTTTGTCATGTGCCTTGTAACAGGATAATGCAGAAAGAACACAGATGCTGTAAGCAGCCCACTCAGCTCCAAGAAGGCTATTAGTCTAGAGCTTCTGGAAGAAAGTGGGATGGCACTTAGAAGTTGTGTCTTCCTAATTTCATCTTGGTTAGACATGTCTGAGCAGTATACCATGGGTTACCGCATAACTCCAACTCAGCTCAAAGACATGTAACCTCTCGTCACTCAAAGTTTGTACTTCTCCCTTTCCCCACCTAGCCCTCTCCATCTTCCTTCTCCTACATGGCCCATACACTGTTAGCTCAAGTGCCAAGCTCACTCACAAGAACAGTTGTTTATATAAGCAAGTCATTCAGGTTAATTTGTGTGGTTTTGCAGATCACTGACCAAAATAATGAATACCAAAGACATAACTAAACAGAGGAACCAATACAGTGGTCTGTAGGAATTACGCTGTAAGCAATCAAATCAAGATGTTACGACTATTTTCCTAGAATGCAATAGGCTGGATATAACCTTAAGCATCTCGAAGGTACACGCCTGAACACTTTATTCAGTTACCTGTTATCCAGTTAGCCAATTTCTATTTTTTTATGAGCATCTCTGTACAGGATTTAGAGCCCTGATCAGCTGTGTTTTTAATCCAGCAGCATCAGGATAAGCAGGACATTTTATTTACCTTATAGTATTGTCTTGCAGCCTTTCCCCCAGTTGTAGAAAGAACTGGAATCTTGTATCAGCTGCAGCCAGACTGGATTAGCAGGTAAACAGCTCAGACATTTCTTCTCTGTTGAGGACTACACTGACTTGTAGTTAAGAGATTTAAACGAAGTATTTGAAGGATGTCGAGTTCATTTCCATTCCATCTGTGCAATTCCAAAGTGGCAAGTAATGCGTATATACAATCAACAGAAGTACACTACCCTTTTCTAAGTTTTTGTTAGAATTTACACTATAAAAGAAGTTTATACTTGGGAGTCACTCATCTTAAAAACACTTCCTGACCCACATAATTAAAACTGACCGGTATATTTACATAAAAATCACAAGGCAGTTGAAGCATTTGTAGAAAATCCATCCAAAAACCCAACAAAACTTGACACAAGTAACTTGCCGCTTTCAAGCAGGACTTGGAAACTTTTGATGTTTTTAATTGCAAATTAAAAAGTGTTCTTTATGCCAAGACAGTTCAGAGAAAAAAACCAAACCCAAACCAACCTCACAGAAGCTATAAAATCTTATCCTTGTGCAAGAACATACATTTCAGCAATAGTATCTTTAAAGCAGAAAAGCCTGCTGAATCAGGCTTGAATAGTTTGTACCAGATGAGAGAAAGACAACAACCTTGTTTCTGTATAGATTTTTTTTTTTACTATACATTTAAGCAAATGTTAGATCATCAAAATTCATTTACATTTTTGTGAAAGACATTTATTGAATACAAAAAACCCCCATTACATTCAGCCCTATTATAAATGATTACACGCAAAGAAATTCGAAAACTGTGTGAAGATTAATAGTCTAACTGGCTGAACATTTTCAGAATTAAGATCATTTATGAACCCTTATTTCTCAACTGTACATAATAAAATTCAAAAAAATACGCTTTGTCTTTCCAGCAATACTACAGTCAGAGGGATTCCGTGCTCATGGCGTTAATGGCAGCCCGCACTTTGGTTTCATGATTTTAAGTGTAGGACTTCCCATATTAGCCACAAGGGTTATGGAGAACAGAAACCTAAACAACAAAAATTTATGCAAAGAGTTCACTTTGATCCAAAAAGCTGTAGGCCAAAGTTCAAGATTGCAGGCTTAAAAGTACCATTGTCCATGTCGAGGCACCAAGGCTCAGGTTCAGAAGAGCTTTCCCATACAGAAGAGAGCTTAACCACACACGTCAGCGCTGCCCGATACGGAAGCCCCACTGTGAGCTTCCACAGCTATCGAGCCTCCCAGCTGTACATCTTGGATACCCACTTCTGAGATGCTAGGCTGTCAAGTCAAGACACTAAAGTAAAAGATTTTTTGCAAAGTGAACTTTAGAAATTTTCCTATAGCCTTTGGAGGGAGATTTTATTTACTATGTCATTGAAAGAAATGTATCTGTAGTCTTCTGTACAAAGTTAAACGCTGAAAAGCTTAAGTATAAAACTACAGTTTAGTTTCTGTACAAGGTAAGATAGGACAAACATTGTAAAACCTCAACTCGTTTGTAGTTTCTTGAAACTTCTGCATACCACTTCTCATCACAGCCTCACTGCTGAACACTGACATTTCATGTCATAAATCCTAAGATAACAAGAGTAAAAAACTGATTTGCACAAAAGAAATCTGAAATAACTTTATATACACAACAGAAAGCCTTTTAAAAGTACAAAAATAACATCTATATGCCAGATAGATACCATGCTTTGACAGTTCTCTCTCTCAGTGCCTACACATGCAAGACAGTAATCTAGATTTAGAGTAATTCTGCATCTGTAGAATGTATCTGAATATAAAAGACATTAACATGTGACTAACTCTTGTTATTTTCAGAATGGATATGTATTCAAAATATCTTTATAACCAATACTGCAATATTCCAGTCTCTGCATGTATATGTGCAGATAAGCAGCCTTCATCTTACTTGATTTTAGAATCTCCTGCAAGCTAGTAACCCACACTAAAAAGCTACTATGGTTCTAATGAATCTAGTTATACAAAGCAATTCAAAATGTACAAAAACTATAAAAAATGAAACATTTATTGCCATGCACGAAACTTAAGTATGTTCAACTAAAAACCGCATCAAATGCAGTTTTGTTTTGTTAAAAAAAAAAAAAGATACACAAAGCAATTTACATCAACACTCTTAACATTAGATCAGCAGAATCAGCTCTGACTAAATACCACAAGGGTAAGACACATTCCTTTTGCTGGTGCCTATCAGATCTTCAAATCCATGGGAACATAAAACCAGGAATCTTCATTTCCCACAGTCAAATCAGATCATGAAATCAACTGAAATGAGAAATGTATTAGTTTTCTCCTTTCTCTCAATCCAATTATATACAGCCTCTCCTTTTGCATCAGACTATCAAGAAAATACACTCTACTTTTGCTATCACAAAAAACCAAGAACATCCCTACAGCAGACAAATTGCTCTCTTATGCCTTTGCTGATAGTGACACATGTAGGCACAGCATGTAGACGCAACTATTTCTAGATAGCCATATATCAACATCTGCAAATCAAGCCACAAGAGAAAGAAAAGTTACTTTACTGACTCCACTACGTGAAGCTCACTTCTCTAGTTCCATTTTTAGTTTTGGGGCAAGCAAAAGTAATTGAACTTGAAAATTGTCTTACAAATTACCAACCAGACTGGACAATAAACCCTTTGTCACGAGTACATCATATCAGGCCTAATCTTCAGTGCAGCAAACTCAAAGGCAACATTGTAACTGTGCTACCAGGAGGACATACAGAGAAAAGCTATCTATCTTTATCCTCTTTTGCCTTCTCTCATTGCCAAAGCTTGCAGGTCTGCAGAGCTTATACAACCTCATGCATTGTTACCTACGAATGTATGCGGTCAGTGCATGAATTATAGTGCACCTTGCAGCCAAGGCTGTAATTTAAAGCAAATGCATAGCTTTCAGAGAGTAAAAGTCATCAAAAATGACGATAGCTTTAATTTTAGTTCTGCTTACCAAAGAAATTCGTAAGAGTAGTAGTGGCATGCTAAGAAAATAGTCTGAAGCAGTTATTTTTGAAAGAGGGATTTAAAAAAAAAAAAAAAAAAAAATCATCAGAGCCACAGTTCAGGTTTATCAGAGCACTAAACTTCCAATACTATACAGGAGGCTATTAAAACCAGCGTAACAGGATGCCATGCCTCTTTCTAGTAGGCTGAAGAAAAAAAAAACCCAACCCAGAATGTTTTCTAAATGATAAAGTCTTTACCTCTTTGACTGTTTTTTTAATGAAGTCTTTCCTGTCAGATAAATCATAACTAGGATAGTTTTCATACACCTAAAAAAAAAAAAAAAAAGTAAAAAAACAAACCAAACCTCAAATTACTTTCATTCAATATATCGTATGAATAGAAGGAGCTTAAATGAAATTAGGCAAAAATTGGTGTCACTGACTAAACTAGTACTATAAATTTTTCACATCAACAAATTAGAACGCCTAGCTTGCCATGTCAGACAAGTAAGAATTCTCCAATCTTTGTCTTCCATGCTCTCTAAGTAGTCAGATACCCTTGCATTAGTGTAGGAAGCTAAAACAAATATCAAATCCCAAGGCTTATTTATTTTTTGGTAATAAATAAAATTCTGAGCCTTTCAAGTGACTAACACAAGAGTCAACACATTTGAGTACTATTCCACAACTATTCTTTTATTAACAAGTGGGAGAGGACCAAACAAACAAAAAACAGATGCCAACACTGACAGCCAATGCAGAGTATTTTATTTCAGTATACCAAATTTCAGAATTCTAGAATGACTATACATGACAAAAAGTTTGTACAGAATATACACATACAGTTTTCTCATAAGAATAACTTCTGGTTTAATTTTCTCAAGACAACTTCTTGCAAGTACCAGGAAAACAAACGTGAGTTAACGGACTGTAGAATATGTCAAGGTAACAGTATTGTCTGTGTTTTGGTCACTTTTTCCCACCATTCCCTTTTCCGGCCACATGGTCCCTTCCTGGCACCTGTCCTGACAATTAATGGATTCCTTGCTGAACTGATTCAACTCACTAACTCAGCTGAGAACTCTTCATTTTTTGGTGACAGATGAGAATTGAATGGACTCATAAAGAGAACATATGAAGAATGAGAGCAAGGTGAGTAGTAGAAATGTACAGAGAGCAGGACATAGCCCTACCCTTTTGACAGTAGCAAGCTGCTGCACCGTTTCAACATCTCAAATACTTTCACTTTAATACAATGGCAGTTGTTTTGGAGGTAATACTGCTACTTTCCATGTAGCTAATTTTTCTTTGGAGATTTCCCTTGTAATGTTGGGTATCAGTGTTGCATATCTTAAGATTAAAGCTCTCCTTGTTATAGCTGTTGGCAAATAAATAAATCAATGCAAAACTACTTTGTTTCTGAATCATTGTGCAGAGTGCAAGCCTCCATTTCTGAAACAATGGCAAAAGTCAGTTCACAGACAACCCACTGCCTAAAAAGAGATTGCAAAATCATATTTGCTTACCTCCTTGCAAATTTGTTTCATTGTGACCTCCTCCAAGTTTGCATTGGCCAACAAGTTCTTGACAGTTTCCTTAAGTTCTTCATCTGTGGGTGGTTTCTTCAGCTTTTTAATTAAAGGTTCATCATCTGAACTATCCTCAGACTCACTTTCTAAATACGAAGAATAATTTGAATTGTAATAAAACATTTTCAGTTTGTCTGCTTTCTTCCTCCAAAACAGAAGCCATCAGAACTTTTCCCAAATATCTGATGCAGCTGTGCTTCCTTAAAATAGACATCTTGCCAGATCATCCATTTAAAAAACAATGCTAATGCTATCAGTACTACATTCATTTATGAATCCGCATCATTGTTGATGAACTATCAGTTTACAAATCAATATGTACTCTAGAAAGTATGCAACAGATTAAATTAATCTAGCAAACAAAAAAGGTTTATTATAGCAATTCTAAATGGAGGTATTATGGCCCTAAAAAAAGTACTTATTTGCTTTAAAAAGAAGTTTGGATTTTTTTCCCCCCAGCAGCGCTGCCCACTAGAATCTTGTAATTGTGCAATGCTGTATTACTGAACACGCTATCAGAAATACAATGACAACAAATAAAGAGAATCATAAAGGAAGTTAAGTGAAGAGGCACAGGACACTCCTACAATCTTTTCCAGCAGAAAAAAAAAAATGAGACTGAACAACTCCAACATCCACTCAGTTCCTCTACTGCCAACAAGACAAAATTCAGAGCAGATGCCAAACAATCTAGATAATGAGCTTACAGAAAGACCTACTTAACATTTTTATTTTCTTTTTACTGCGAACATACACTCAAAACAGAAACGCAGGACTAAAGAAGAAATTATGAATATATTACATAACATGTATTAACTTTTTTGAACATATATACATTTTATATATATATATATATATGTTGATGACAAAATAAAGCGTGCACACACACACACACACAGTCAGCCACATTAGTACTGCCAGCAGCCAATCTGAAAATACATTGAGTTCAGCACAGACCAGTTTACTCTGCTGAGAAATGAGGCTATGAAAGAAGTTCAGCACAAATCTATGCCTAAGAGTTTAACCATTCCTTTTCTTTATACACTGACAAGCAGGGTAATTAATCTGAACTGACGTCTGTCCTATAGCACACATATGCTGATCCTGGCATTAAGTGAAGTATGTTTGCAGTATGGATATATGCTGCATTAATAACTCATATTACAATTGTGACAGAGACATGGCTGTTATCTTAGAGTGCCAGAGAATTTAAGGTGGGAAAGGACCTCTGGAGATCATCTGGTTTAAGC
>NW_009199249.1:4036-4488 GCF_000690835.1 Fulmarus glacialis | reverse complement strand
AACGTGACCCCCATTACTGGAGATAAACGGGGATTACGGCCCCAAACCCAAAGCAGGATTCCCTGCAGCATGAGAAGTGCTTTACATTACCCGGCACGGGTGGGAGAGCCATCCCGACCGGGGGCAACGGGCATCCCTGCTCTCTGCTCCTTCATTTCCCACACCAAAAACAAAGGCAGCGCTCTTGCCTTCCCTCTCCGAGGTGGGACAGGTCACCTCTGCCAAAGGCTTGAAGCCCCCAGATGGAAAGTGCCATTAGCTCAGCAGAGATCAAAGCAAATTTCCCGGCGTGCTTGGGCAGCCCAGGATCTGTTTCATTTCCTAGGTACTGTACAAGCGGAAAACTCCATCCAGCTGCCTCCCTGCCTTTACCGTCAGCGACCGAGAAAAATCAATTCTCCAAGTAGTTAAGAAGCAATTGAAAATACACCGTACGGCTCGGCATAGCGCCG
>NW_009199249.1:2574-4008 GCF_000690835.1 Fulmarus glacialis | reverse complement strand
CTTTTGGCGGGCCAGGTAACCTAACCCTGGGGAGCATCCTTTGTGGGAAAGTCCCCCCCAGGGCTGCATCACGGCGGAGGGGACATTCAGTGGTGTTTGGGAGGTGATGCGGCTGGGGTGAGGGGGGCCAGAGGACCGAGATTTGCAGAGAAAGCCCCGGGAGCATCAGCTTTTTCTCTTCCCCTTCTGTTTTTAGCTGAAGGAAATATCCCCCCGAAGCTGACGCCGGGCCTGGCTGGAGGAGCAGGGCTGCTCCGCCGCTCTCAATCCCTGCGGGGAAGCTCTCTGCCCTGGGGGAAGAGGCCAGCATAGGGCTTAGCTTATACCTGTCCCTTTGCCGTGGGAGAAGTGGACCCTAAAGACGTGCAGGGTGGCCGGGAGGGCTGAGGCTGGGAGCCCGGCTAGCATCGTCCCAGCGGTCTGGCTGCGCCGGTGTAATCGTGCTGTGCTGGGGAATGACCTTGGCCTGAAAACAATTCAACACTTGGGCCTCATCGGCTCTTGCTGTCAAGGTCAACCAAGACGGCACCAGCAGCACATTTAACCGGTGGGGGAAGGGAGGGCTTTGCTCTGCTCTGGCCGAGCCAGCTCAGCCCAGGGAGGGTGGGAGGGCAGCACGGCTGCTGGGGGCCAGGATGGAGCCGGCAGAGGATGCCCAGCCCCAGCACCAGCTGGTTCCCCCACCACTGTAGTGTCCGGCCGCTTTCCCGGCTGCCTGCAAGGCTGGGAACAAAGCCCTGGTCTCCTGCTGCCTGCGTGGGCTGGGGGATCCCGGGGCCAGCGTCACGATCTGGAAATGTTGTCTCAGGGATCAGCCCGGGGGTACGCAACGAAGGGGCTGGGGAAGGAACGGGGGGCGCGGAGAGATGGGGCTGGAGGCAGCGAGGACAGGCACGGCTGGGGAAATGGGGGGGAGAAAAACCACTGCTCAGGGCTTCAACCCCTCCAGCAAAGTCCTGTTATCAAGGCCAGCAGGCTATAAACCAGGCACATGTCCCCTTCTGCTACCTGGGCAGGGCTGTGCCCTTTCCAACAGCCTCAGCAAAACCTGGCTCGGGATGTCTATCGGTGGCCCGAAAATGGAAAGTGGTGAATTTCTACAGTTTTCCAGCGTGCTACAATATAATGATTTACCTCCGTTGTGGATGGGGGAGATGTTCAATGCCTGCAGACACAATGGATCAGGGGAGAACATCCCTTGCACACAGAGGTCTGCAGAGGGAAAGGCTTTCATCTCTCTCTGCAAAAGGCACTGATAAATCAGAGAGAGCTCGAGGATCAATACAAGGGAGCAGGAACCTCGGGGAGGGATGTAGGAGAGTGGGGAGTGATGCTTAAAGGGGGAGAGGAGAGTCTGCAGCTCGTTGGAGATGAGCTAGCATTGGGGATGCAACGCAACAAGTCAGGAAAACGTCAGGGGCGGTTTTGCTTCAG
>NW_009199249.1:0-2546 GCF_000690835.1 Fulmarus glacialis | reverse complement strand
GGGGGCTGCGGTGAGGCCCCCGAACACCTCCAAAGGGGGAGATGGGCCTGGGCCTGGGGTTCCTGCTTAGATTTTACCTCCTGCAAATTCCTGTTGGAGCTGTTGCTGCAAGGAGTGAACTGAAAAAGAGGAAGGCGCTGGGATGATCCCCGGGCCTGCAAAATAGGGGATGTGGCCAGCACCTTTCCCTCTTCCCCTTGGGGAGCGGGAAGGGAGGGGAAAGGCAGCGCTCCGAAAAAGCACTGTGATTTTTGCAGGAGGGTGATTTAAAGCGACTGGGCTGGTTTCAGAAGTTTCCACCTTCTTTCTCATCGTCACGACAGCAAGAGGGAGAGAGCGGAGGCCCGAGCGCATGGCGAGGGCAGCGATGGAGGAGCTGAAGGGGATGTGCAGAAGTTCAAGCCAGCCCCAAAAGCTGCTGGGATTATTTCCCCCCTTGACCTTCCTCTCCCCAAATGTGCAGCAGACGCCATCCCTGCGTGAGCACGGGGCTTCTGCTCTAGGTGAAGGGCTGGAAGAAGCGAGTGGAAAGGAGAGCTCACATGTTGTCCCACAAGTGCAGAAAATTCAAGCCCGGCCATATCAGCCAGTGAAGGGCAGGAGGATCCTCCCCCGATAGTTTTGTCCGGAGCCGGGGTGAGCCGAGCACCAAGGACAAGCAGGGAGAAGTGAAGCAAAACAGGGAAACTCGGGAGCCTGTGATGTCTGCCCAAGGGTAACACGACGGCCAGGGACCTCTGTGCTCGGTTCCCCTTTCTCTCCTCTCGGCTCTTGCAACACCCCAGGAGCAGACGGGAGGAGAGCCCCGAGCCACAGCCAGAGGAGCCGGCTTGGTCCGTCACACCGTGCATGGTCTGGGTGGTGAACACGGTGACTGGCTGGTGGCTTTGCTATCAAAGTGTCTTCAGGCTGGGAGGAAGCGGTGGTGCCTGGCCGTGTGCTGCGGACCACATCCTGCCATCCCCACCGAGGCCAAATCCCACCGCCCCCGAAAGCCAGGAGACGCGGGGCTGGTGTTACTGCCCGCCGGATGCTGGTGGATTGATTGCTTTCTGATTCAGTCCAATAATCAAGAGATGCTAATTGCCCGGTAATTCCCCTCCCTGCCTAATGGGCTGTCTTGCATCCGTGGCTCCCCAGCCCCGCTCCACCTGACCGGCTCACCGGGATGCAGCGGAGCGGAGCATCCCATCCCTCTGATGCAGGCCCCTGTCCAGCTGACTGAGACCCCCATGAGCCATGGTGGCCTCCCCACCTGGTCCTGACCTCCTGCTGATGTTCCCCATCCCAAACCCATCACCCCAGTGCTATTGTAGGACTTTTTCCTCCTGCTGTTTCCTGCAGACCCCTTATCAGCGCGTTCGTGGACCACGCTTTGCACCCGCAAGGGCCATCAGCTGTACCCATGCCTTGTGGCTCCCCTTATTTGACGTATAATCTTCTAATTAATAATCAGCCTTTTCAAAGTGGAGCGCAAACATTAATTAATTCCCCGTCAGGTAGGTAATTAACAGCGATGACTCCCATTTTACTGCAAGGGAAGCTGCGATACAGAGATCTTGCATGATCCACCTGAGGTGGTGGGGAAACGACCATGCAAAGGCAGCTCTGCTCCAGCACGGCCCTGCACGCTTGGGCTGGGTCCGCTTCCACCGAGGGCTTCCCATGGGGACAGTCCCCATGTGCTGGAGTATCCCTGCTCCATCACCATGGTCATCTCCAGTGTGGAGGGGACGGCATGGTCCCAAGGTGGCCTGGCAGGGCAGGTCCGTCACCACGACCATCTCCAGGATGGAGGGAACTAGGCATGGCCACGGTGTGGCCTGGCAGGGCAGGTCTATCACCATGGCCACCTCTGCCCTGAGGGATGAGGCACGGCCCTGGGGTGGCCCAGCAGAGCCCTCAGGGCTCCTGTTTCTCCTCTCCACACCATCCCCTCCGAAGCACCCATCTGGGAGCAGCCATGGTGCTGGGTTTTGGGGGACCTCCACCAGCTCCTGGACAAGGTGCTCCTGGGGAGTGGGAATGCCATCCCAAGGAAAAGGGCTGTTCCTCATGTTCCCATCCATCCCTGGTGTCCCATCCCCCCTGCCCTCCCCCAGGTAACTGCAAATCTCCATCTCAGCAGGCTTTTGCAGGTTCCTCCTGCTGCTCTCCTCCTTTGTTTGTCCCACAGCCGGGAGCAATGCTGGAGGGCGGATAACGCATGAGTCCCCCCCTCGGCCAGACCCCCCGCTGGGGAGGGCGGCTGGCAGTTTGGGGAGGGGGCCCATCCTCCAGGCCCCATCCTCATCCTCACGGTGATCTCTGCAGCTCCCTGGTGACAAAGAGCTCGCCGGCATGGGCTGCAAGACTCCGATGGCAGGGCCGGCTCCCCCAGCCCACCCCCACGATGCGGGGCAAGGCATGTCCCACGGAGAACAGGCTTTTTTAGCATTTTTTTCCCCAGATTTTAATTTTTTTTTTCCCTGTCATTGCTGTTTTCAAACCGCTGAGATTAGACACGCAAGGTCCCCACGCCGAAGTCTGCGTGTTTCCAACCGGCA
>NW_009199248.1:0-7103 GCF_000690835.1 Fulmarus glacialis | reverse complement strand
GCGGGGACTGCCCGGGCCCGGCCCCGGACGGTGACGTACCGGGCTTTGTGAATCCCAGACTGAAGTTTGGTTGAGTCACAGGAGGGTAAATAAGGATGTTTCGGAGACAAAGAGACTCTTAAAGGGGCAGCGCGAGAGGTGGCGCGTTCCCGCCAGGCCCCTGAGGTGCCTGTGTGGGGTGGGAAATACCCCACAGGGCCCCTGAGGTGACAGGGTGCCTGATGTGACAGGGGAGGCACCCCACAGGGCCCCTAAAGTGACAGGGCACCTGGGGTGACGGAGGTGGGGGGCACTCCACAGGGTCCCTAAAGTGATGGGGGGGCATCCCACAAGGCCTTTGAGATGATGGGGGGCCCCTGAGGTGACGGAGGTGGGCACCACACGGGGCCAGACAGCACTGATGGCTCACAGACAAGGGCCCACGAGCCATACTGGCCTTTGCCAGAGGTCACTCGAAGGCCCCTAGGTCACACGCTCATCGTCACAGTGCAGGAGCCACGAGGGGATGAGGGGATGGAAACGTGTTTTGTCAGAGACAAAGGGACGTCAGCACTGAGGTCGGGGGAGAAGCCTGTCCCCAGCAAGGGACAACCACACTCGGGAGTCTCCCGCACCCACTGGAACAACTCACTTTTTTGCAGCCTGCAGGAGGTACCGTTGGGAACCTGCCAGGGAGCGGTGAGTCCTGCTCTCTGGGCAGCACTGAGCTGGGGCAAAGCCGCAAGCAAGCAGTCGTGGACCGTGCAGCGCTGATGACACGAAGCACAGGTCAGTGGTGTCACAGACACAATTCCTTTGCACAGGGACAAGTGTTTCCCCCCTATCTTGTCCCAGGAAGTTTTGAGGCAAAGCACTGCAATTTACTGCGACAGGTGGGAGCCTGCTTTCTTCTGCCATGGCACAAGGACACTCCACAGCCTTGTGGTCTCCTTCTGAGCTCCGTCACCAGCGAGCCTTCCCACAAATTCCACTTCCTGTGGGTTTTGTCGTCCTTTCTCTACACCTTCCCCTTCTGACCAGTGCCTGGTCTGTTTTGAACACATACCTGCACAGAAATACACAGTCACACACCTCTCAACTCTTCAACAGCTCCCCACTGGAATGAGCCCTCAGTCTATAATGTCTGCTAAGAATTAAAACTGAAGATTAAAAAGGCCCTTATGTCCTCACTCTCTTTGTAAAACTTAGGAGGGTGCCGCTGCTACGTAAGTACTTCCTCATAAAAAATGCCACAGCACAAAACAGAACAAAAGCCCACGGTATCCCCAGGGTGGCAGTGAGACTTGGACTCTCTCTGCCTCTGAAGTGTTGGTGACCCTGGCAACATCACCCAGCCTCTACTTAGAGCTAGGAGGGGGAAAGCTACAACGATGCAAGGGTGAGACCCACGTCTCCAAGATCTCCAGTCCCCTCTAGGTCAGGCTTCAACTCACAGAAAGCAACAACACTACCAGTGATTTTTAAGAGGTGCAGAAGCAGAAAAAAGGATCCAAGGATCCACGCTGGCACAGGACTATACAGCTCAGTGGCCTCTCCCTCTAGATCTTGCATTCTCTGAGAAAACGCTGGGGAGCAACAAGAAAACAACCTTCCAGACCATGCCTTGACAGGCAAAATTAGGGTGGTTTTCAATTACACTGGCTCAATCCATTAATGTAACACAACTGAAAGCCCCCTGAAGACTTGTTAAGATGCAGACTAGCATGTTCGAAGCCACATTAACCTGCCATATTGATGCTGGGGGGCGCTGGAATGAGGATTACTGCAGCTAAGACGACTGAAAAACAGTCATTTTGTCCATCAAGAAAGTAAAAAGTCTCAGAGTAAAAGCAGCCCCTCGTGTGGGGCAGCTGATCTCCTCGTTCACAGAATGCAGTTACAGCAACAGACGTTTTTGCTAAGACATAAAGGGCTAAATCCTACCCACCCTTACACGTATGGAAACCTACTGACGTCAATGGCTGTAATGGTGTAATTGAAGGCAGAATGTAGCTCAAGGGGTCCCACTTTATTACTCTAGGAACAGTACAATGTATTAATAAGAGCACAGAAGTCCCCAGAGATTCCAGCACACATTTTATGTTTTTAAGACATGTGACCAGAGTTTTGACATCTCTGGTTACAGAACGCATCTTTCGGGAATTAATAAAACATTAGCAACATTCAGCATGACTAATCTGATCATTAAAAGGTTTTTTTTTTTAACCTTAAGACCTAAAATGGGAAACAGGACAGAAATAACTATACGCACAAAGACCACAGTTTGTTTTCATAAGTTTTCCGAGCCACACTTAACTACGTGGAATGACAGCAGGTCGGATTCTCACTGAATTTTCATCACTGAAAATTAATAGTCCCACTGAAATCAGTGCACATGTCATGAACTTGAGCTAAGAGTTGCAAAAATTCAGTATATTCAGCATCTTGGAATTTCTAACACGCTTATGGTACATTATGCCATTTATTATGGTTCATTAACCAGATCTTTCTGGACCCAGTGCTGATTAAATTTATTAAATGCCCACACTAAAAGCTCTAGGCACTCTAACAGTTAATTAGGCTTACAGGTACAAATGATAATCACAAAGAAATCATATCAAACTAGTTCTCCACCAGCCAGCAAATCAAGTAACAAAACAACTTCTTTTCCCCCCTTCAGGAGGAAAAATCTATTTAGGAGAAATCTATTTCTGTTTTACTCACTCTTCAGACTCTTCAAGACCCCTGTATTTGCAAGAAACCAACAATATTTTCTGAAGGCAAGACACACACTGCTTCTTCACGAGGAACCCACTGTCCTTACAAATCTCCCTTCCTAAAACCATCCTTAGACCTTCTCTACACCTGCCCTTTATGTCCAGGACACGGGCTGCACAGCTGGAACCTTGCTACACACAGCTTTCCCAGGAACCACGAAGGAAGCTCAGCGCAAAGGTTGGTGGCTGAATGAGGGTGTTTCTGCTTATTCTAAGACCGAGCTGGGAGTGGAGCAGAGAGGAGAAGAAAAAATGCCACCTACAAGCCAGACAGATACTGAACATGTAAAACCGAGGGGACAGATAGCGCAAAAGGGATCTAATTTCCCTGGTTTTCCTGCTGTAAAAATAAATCACCACTAAAAAAAAAAAATATTCCAGTGATATCATATAGTTAAGTCTTATAATAAATTTTTGGTTCTTATTCTCCAAATCCTTCCTTACTCCATTAAATCTGCTGAAGTCACCAGGATTTCTCAAATGAGAAATGGTGTGCAGGGACAGGACATTTACCACCTACCTTTCAGACAATGAGATAAAGCGGTTGGTATTCTCTTTCAATGCATGAGAGGGCTCCTGCCAGGCTTATTTATTTATCATGAGGCTTCATCGGTATCATCTGAGAGGTAGGAGATTTTAATACTCCCATCAGATACAAAAGATGAAGGCAAGTTAAGAACATACTCATAATAGGAATGCAAAAATTCCTGTAGATTTTGCCACAGGGAAATTAGTTTGCTTCAGGGGTATAAAGCTCTTGAACCAAATCAAAGATAAAACTCTGCTGAAGAACTGTCTCCATGCAACAGAAAATTTCAAAAGCTGTAAATAAACGATAGAAAACAGCACAACACTTGCTGTGCAGAAAGACTCCATCTCCTCACAAAATACAGCTTTTTATTTTGATGAAAAGTAACAAGACACTTTCACGTGGATATCTAAAAAAAAAAAAAAAAAAAAAAATCTCTCATGTAGCTGTTTGCAGTCAAGAACACTCTGCCCTTCCATGCATTTGGCTGGAATTTCTCCTTTTCCCTCTTCCCGACGAACAGTAACCCCCCGCATGAAGCACTGTACTAAGAACCATCAGAACCATCTGAGTCCCATCCCAGACACGCTCAAAAACATGAAGGAGGACAACAAGAAATATGCATAGCATTCAAGACCTTTGCTTTGAAACAGAGGAAAGAGATTGAGAAGAAAAAAAACCTTGGGCTGCCTCCAGTGCCACTTTTTGGAGGGACTCCTGATCCACATGGGCAAGGCAAGAGGATGCAGTCGCTCTAAACCGGGCTGCAGGGAGTCCTTTCATCTGATCCCCGCTACAGGCACCTGCTGCTGCTTGCGGATCTTGTTGAACAGCTCCATGTACTGAACCATCGTGTCCGCTGGGCTGTAGATGCTGTCATGCTTGGTGCCAAACACGGACGGGATACCGGGAGTGTGGTTCGCCATGAAGCTCTGCATGAACTCCATGAGCAGGTTCCAGCAGTCGTTGGCTATCACGCAGGGGCAGTACTCCACCTGGCAACAGAAACCACAGCCCTGAAGCTCGCGGCAGGGGCAATAACCACGCAGGAGGCAACGCGCTTTCCTCTCTCTGCCTCACTAGAGAGAGAATGCTTTTCATAAAAACATCTGAGAATATTTAGCGTATAACAAGGATGGACAAATATAAACGAACAGGACATGTTGGGAACATGCAAGAAATCCCTTCAAAAGGAAAGAGGAGGTAAAGTGTACCCTGTAAGGGCATTGCTTTTATTAAATCCCCAATAGCAGGGGTCTTGGGACATTGGTTCAAACGCCACGTTAACTTTACTCCATCCAAAACCAAACTTTATTCCCACATGCTGGTAGGTCGATGACTCGTGTGGCTGTAACATCCTTCAGGAGTGTACTGGGAAAAGCCTTGGGACTTAAGGACTTGAAGCATTTTATTAAATATGAGTCTGGTACCAAATCAGGAGTAGGTCCTAACGCAAACCCTGAAAAAACTACTAAACTAAAACGGAAGCAGCCAGACCACCTGGCAAATCTGGTCTTGAACTCAAGTTTAGGGTAAAACAAGCTTCTGTTTAACCCCAGGTCAATAGCTCACTAACACTACAACATCTGTGTTTGTTGCAGTGAAGAAATAAGCCGTTTCTCAATCCTCATCCCCGCTGGCTAGGAACACTCGCCTGAGTAGATGCAGCATGATTATTAATTGTATATCAGACAACAGGATGTGTGTGTTTAGAAAAATCATAAGCTCTGATTTTGAAGGACTTTTAAGCATCTAATTCTCAGCTACCTCGAATACTGTTAGGGACCAATATATCTAGATGTCTGGAGTCTGACCTACTCTGCTTTGCCCTTCCCATACTAGCACAGCCCAGCTCCTTGTCTTTTTCCGAGATATCTTTTCAGCCCAGCTGAGGCTTGTCCATGGCTTGTGAGCCTTCAACTCATGCCTGCACTCAGCCAACCATCTCCCCAAATGCCTTCCTAGATCCTCCCATGCCCCTTCGCATACGCTGGAGGATCTCCCTTTAGAGTTTGCTTCAGCCCAGCCTCCACCCTCTGAAATGCCTGTCGGCAGCTGGCATCCGATGCTCTCGAGCCTCATCAGCAGTCACGGCACTGAGCGGAGAGCGCGGAAGCGGTTTGATGGCAGGCTTCAAGCCCGCGGTGTACCCCGTGGTGCGGCAATCCAGGTCGGCATGGCATGGGGTAGGACTGACACCTGCCAAAAGCTCTCTGGTGAGGAGAGGACCATTTCTACATCGTGTGAGCAGAACCTGGAGCAGGAGGACCCTGCTCTCCCAGGGCTGCCTCAGCCCAGCCGTTGCCTGCAAGCAAAACCCAAATCAGCATCAAATTAGCAGCTGAAGAGGTTGTTTTGTCCCCCTCGGCATGCTTATTAACCTGAAGGGGCTACTAGTGTTGTGCATCAGGACTTTAAGCAGCTTTTTAGTTTGATGGCATCCCTTTGGGCTTTTGTTTATTGACACTTCAATGACAGGTTTTTCCCTAGCTGCAGCTGAGCCCCAAAGTACCTGCCTGAATTAAACCTTGTTGTGAAAAGAAGATAAATACCCTGCCTGCTGCATACATGAACGCATCTAGTACAAACTACCAGCAACGAGCAATACAATCAAGACACAGAAGGGATGGGGGATTTCTCATCTAGCCTCCAACATGGGATTTCCCTGTCTGTAGTTGTATTTTATACCCTCCAAAGACGATTCTTACCTCGACAGATATCCCACGGGCACTGGGCCCCATTGTAACCGTGCCCACCTTCACCAAGAAGTCACAGTACTGGTAGCGGGTGCCCCGGCTCTCTATCTTGTTTGCCTTGGCATTTTGGAAGAAGCCTTTCAACTTCACCATAAGAATATCAAAGTTGGCATCTGCTATGAGGCAGGGACCGTTTTCAAAGAGAGCGAAGCAGCTGAGGGGATATTCGGAGTTGTGCATCACATACATCAGCTTGCCTGTCTGCCCTGAAATAAGAGCAATGGTATTTGGGCTGTAAAACCAACAGTCCTGCGCTTGTATGTGCTTTAAAGAAAGAAGCACCTGGTTTTTCCTTTGTCCTCCTCAGTTATCTGCATAGGTCACAAAAGCCTTTCCACGCATGTGGCCATGCAAGTTCCAGCTGCAGAAAAAGCAGCAAAAAGCTCCTCTGGTAGCTTCAAACGGATCTGCCCGGGCAAACCGGCTGAGCAGACCCCTGAGGCTGCACGGGCTGGGTGCTGCCCTCTGCAGCCACAGAGCCACCACGGTGATGTTCCCATTAGCGTTTTTTAAAGGATGTGAAAATCCAGGTGTTTAGGAGAAAGAAAGAGAGGCCAGAACAGCCCCTCAAGGTGAGGGGGCCACGCCGTACCTCTGAGCTACCATTTTAGGCTGTGCTATGTCAAGAGGGGACTTGGGGTCCTCCAAGCACATCCCTTGGAAACAGCTGGGTCATCTCACACCTCAGACCCCCGAGAGCTGCTCCCCACCACCCTGGGAGCCGGCACTCCTCTCCGCTGCCACCGCCTGCCCTCCAGCAAGCAGAGCAGGCAGCAGCACGCAGATGCTGCCAGGAGACTTGTGCTCATCCTCTCCAGGGCAAAACGCAGCCTCCAAAAGCAACTCAGAGACAAGGAACACTTAAAAAGCTTCAGAGAAAAATACGCTGACAGCGAAGATACCCGACACGGCTGCTAAGGCTCGAGCGGGAATCCTCCAGGCCGGGCTCCCCCCACGACACGGCCATCCCCAGGGCAGGGCAACGCTGGGAAGGGGAAAACGGCGCTGGTGAGCGGGCAGAACAGCTACAGGGCAGCCCCAGCACACGGCATCGGCCACGGC